>NC_052514.1:29590754-29890754 GCF_014356525.2 Nilaparvata lugens | reverse complement strand
AGCCGTTTTTGAGATCCGTTGGACATAAATTGCCGTGCTACCAATTTCTCCTAAATCGGTTGGATAGCAAATTTTCACCTATTAACCTAAGGAAGGTTATCGGCTCCAACATAATAGATTCTTGGTAAACTATGAATGGATCTATCGCCTATGAATGAGAAATCCAGTTTTCAGAGCAAATGAACTCATAATCTTCAGAAGAATTTTGGCAATACACTACACAAATACACAAAGAACAATATCTTACATGCTTAAGCATCTAAAGTCACTACAAGCTAAATACTTATCCAATTTATATAGTTGAAAAAAAATGGCTACAGGCTTGTATACACAAGAAACAAATTATAGACAAAATAGAATACTATAAACTGTTTAAAACTCAATTTAAAACATTATAAATTTCAATTAAACAGAAAAATATTCAGAGAGCACAAAACACTTTCCATAGCCAGCCACCATTTTTAGAGAGAAGGAGGAAGCCTAGCTACAAGGAACAGAGCAAAGCTTTGTAGACACCTCAAACCAGTGTCGACGTTACGGACACGTCACCAAAAAATTATAAATTACAAGTTTAGAATTCACATTTTATATTTGTTCTCAATAAAACTTTATTTTGAAACTGTTATTTTAAATTTTTTATATCCTCTATATTATCTGTTAATTCTGTTAACTCTGTTTACAGAGTTTGTTTTTTCAGTGATACCATTGAACATGCAACACAATCATTTACGATAAATTCTCAGTCAAAAAGTTGTCCGTATATCGATGACTCTGATATTTACTATAAAGTTTTATAGATCTCGAATTGAAGATTCAATTCCAATCGAGAAAAAATGTAATATTACAAAATAACCACATAACCAGATATAAAAATATATACAGAAATTTCTCTTATTGAAATGAACTGAGAAATTTATCCGATTCTTTAGAAATTATTGTTATTTTTGAATTAAAAAAACTTTGGAGCATACTCTCTCTAAGAGCATAGAACACCGAAATACATTGTTCATTATCATTATTTGAACTATATAGGCCTATTGTAAAAGCATAGAGTTATACTCATATTCTAGGGAACCATCATTTCAGATACGGTAACTCTAAAATTCCTTTTCTTCTCAAGGATTTTTGATAGTAATTGATTTAAACCAATTTTCTTTTCCAGGTGTGATCAATGCGGCAAAGTATTGGTAAGGAGAAGAGACTTGGAGAGGCACATGAAATCCAGACATCAACTAGACTGTGATGAGCTTGAAGATCTCAGGATATCGCAAGACGTCAACTGTTGAGTGTTTGAAGAGAATCGTGATTGAATGAATTGAAATAATACCTACTTCGACTATGAAGTTGCAATGATATCATCCGATTTCTAGTCGTATTCATAAGGGTGATGAATATAATAGCAGATAAAAATACTGTATATCTTGTAAACCTAATGGATAAATAAATGGATATTATAAGTAAATCTCGATGTCTTAATTGCTTGAAGATTAAAATGTGATATAACAGTGAAAGACTTAACTCATACGGCTTCATAATTTTGTAAAATAATATTATTCATATAGACTAGAGGATTCTAACTTTAATTGTATACGGTACCTACTATTTTGCAACTATATTGTATTATAACATATTGTAATTTTGTTCTTGCTAAGAGAAAAATGATGATAGATCATATTTTTATAATTTATGCCAATGCTCATTGTAAAGAAAGTTGAATAGAATTTTTGAATATTAAAAAGAATTATCATAATTATATCATACTAATAAAAATTATTTTTGAAAATGTGTGCTTTGGTCTTTATTATATTATTTTTATCTTATATTGATATATATTGGAGTTAATTCAACTTATCAACAGATTCTGTCTGTACTTATTTGATTTCCTGGATTTTTATTTGCAAAAGCTTTATATGATTGTAGAAAGTAAATAGAAAATGAATTTATTATTGAATTCCTATAATATATGAAAAGGATTCTATTATTATCAGCTCCCAACCCAAAAAAATCTATTAAATTGTATCAGTAATATCCTTTAAATAGTTTACCGTATGCCTTTCCATGCTAAACTGTGTGCATTGTCAATATATTTTATAATTTTCCTAAATCAATAACATACGTTGAAATAAAGCAGTTTTTAAACACTTGAGACATTGTTCTGTTTATTAAAGCTGGCAAAATAAGAGGATTGGATATTATGTTTGAATGGGAGATGGAAGGTTTGTAAAGACCTGTAGAGCTGATGGGTATGACAAGTAATATTATTATTATGGAACCTGAAGAAATGAATTTGACGGAAATCATTGATACTGGAAAATAAGAGGTACCTATAGTGAGGTCCACGTTATAATGACAGTATTTGATCAACTTTGGTTTTGCTATCCTTGTCTATAAATTGACAAAGACGGTGGTACTATCCTTTTTCGCCCCACTTGGATGTAATGAGCTGGTTTTCGTGTGTCATATATGAAGGCCGAAAATGATTTTTTTCTGACCAGGCCGGTAAAAGTTTTACGGCCCTAGGGCTGTAAAATAACCTTGAAGTCAGCTGATTCTGATTTGATGTGAACGTGTTTACAAAATGGTTTATGAAACGGAATCAGTTTATGCTTCTAGAATTGAATAAGTATTCTGCAATAAGATACTATCATTTTATTTGGATGAATAAAATACAGATAACATTTATAATAATATCATCTTATTGTCATTTGGAAGGATAAAGAGTATAAACTCAACCTCTTACATAATTGAACATAATCTCTTTAGGTTATTTAGACAAATCAGAATAAAAAATAAAAATACTTGGACAATTTCCTGATATTCAGATTACCTTAGATTTGCTAGAGCTATGACCTTCCTGTTTTGCCTTTGCAAGTGCCTAATAAACAATTATTCTTATATATATATTGCTTATTTTTCTGTGTGGCGTTATAGTATATTTCGCACCTAGGGTCGAAAATGTACGTTTTCCGGCTCGATATTGCGGTTTTCAAGTTCGAGACGAAGTCGAGAACTTGAAGCGTTTGAGAGCCGGAAAAACATTTTTGCCCATGTTGCGAACACTATTTTTCGCCACACCAAAAAAAAAAAAACTTCCCAATATATAAGAAATTGAAAAATGAATAAATTCAAACAGCCTATTTTGATAGTTTGAATCTTGGTTATGACAACTTTTACTGTCAATTAATTTCAATATTACTAATTAATAATTTACAATAGTGATCATATTTTTATACTATTAATATTTCAAATAATTGTTTGAATTTTTATAGCTTGCGCTTTGCGCCCAGTGCAATATCTCATGGATAGATGAATGAATAGAATTTTCATTACTATTTTGAAATAATGTGATGAAAAAATTAATATAATTGCATATTTCACAGTTTTGTCTCAAAATATATCTAAAAAATTGATTGAAATTTAAATTATGGTAACTAATATAAAAAATAGCTAATAAAAGTCGAAATTCATCGACAAAAAAAAATGTCATTGACCGAGATTTGAACCTAGGGATCATGTTTGTTATTCACTGAGCTTTGAGTTCTGATGTATTATGCCTTTACGCTCTCGGTCATTGCATATTGTTGAACATAGGCGTCTGACTGATAACACTTAGCATACACGTAATACTGAACTGTAAACTAGACTTCTAATAAAGTTTACTTCACTCCTAAAAAGCGTATAACAGACTTTGGCTCATGACTTATATTATTAAAATTAATATTACTATCTGTCTTACAATAACATTTTCACTCTGAATTATTAAGCCAGGTAAAGTATGTAGGCTACTATAATATAGTGTATAGCGGCAAATTTGAAGCCAGTTTGCCGGCATTTTCACAACAAAATATTGCTCTGAAAATAGTTAAATCATAGAGAAAACATTCAAATTCAAATTCAAATTCAAATATTCTTTATTCCATACAAAATACAGATATATTGTATTGCATTAGAAGATTCAATCTTGAGTGGGCCTAATTTTTTCTCTATATATGGTTTAATATTGAAGAAATATTATCTTAAAGTTTTAATAATGAATTACGGAAAAATTACTAGGAATTTTTCAGTCAAGGCTAAGTTTCACCAGTACTCTTACCTTAAACTTCAGATCTCTGCTGTATTTTCTTATTATTATTGTTGATTGTATTGCATTAAGAAGTGGAATTCGATAATAAAAAAGAAACAATTATTATTCTACCTCACTTTTAAATATTGATACAATTATTGTACTTTGATTTCAAATTCGATTCTTCACTTTTAAATACTTGCGATACGTACCTTTCTGACAATGGACAATGCAGCCAACATTATATTGTTGAGGCTATGGAGATATCATCGTATTCTATTGTTCAATATCAAAAACACAATAATAAAAATTAAATTATGAAACAGTAATCTATAAAATATATTATAGACATAATACCGCGATTCGGCCTACGGCCTCGGACTTAAAAACCGATTTCAAGCCGGAAGAGTCTCATTTTTGGCCCTAGGTGCGAAATTTACTATTTCGCCCCACTTGGATGTAATGAGCTGGTTTACGTGCGTCATATGGAGGCCGAAAGTGATTGTTTTCTGGCAAGGCCGGTAAAATTTTTACGGCCCTAGAGCTTTAAAATAACCTTGAAGTCAGCTGATTCTGATTTGATGTGAACGTGTTTACAAAATAGTTTATGAAACGGAATAAGTTTATGCTTCTAGAATTGAATAAAGTATTTTGCAATAAGATACTATCATTTTATTTGGATGAATGAAATACAAATGAGATATTATAAACTATTCAAATTCAATTTCAGAGTATAATAGAATCTAACCTCAAACCTCCTAGTACTGCGTTTATCACGGAACATAGTGGATAAACTGAATCATTTTATGCTTCTAGAATTCAATAAAGTATTCTGCAATAATATACTATCATTCTATTTGGATGAATAAAATACAGATAAGATATATATTATTATAAACTATTCAAATAATTCGATTTTCAGAGTAGGATAGAACTTCTAACCTAAACTTCCATTGACATTCAGATTGGCCAAATTTTAAGTGTGCTAAAACAGCTGATCAAAAACTTTTCATTATTGTGTTTATCATTCAATAATTAAAACATTTATAATAATATCATCTTATTGTCATTTGGAAGAATAAAAAGTTTAAACTCAACCTCTTACATAATTGAACATAATCTTTTAGGTTATTTAGACAAATCAGAATAAAAAATAAAAATACTTGGACAATTTCCTGATATTCAGATTACCTCAGATTTGCTAGAACTATGACCTTCCACTTTTGCTTTCGGAAGTGCTTATAATAGACAATAAATTATTTTCATATATATATATATATATATATATATATATTATATATATATATATATATATATTGTTTATTTTTCTGTGTGGCGAAAAATAACGTTCCCACCATGGGCAAAAATGTTTTTCCAGCTCTCAATCTTTTCTAGTCCTCGGCCTACGGCCTCGGACTTGAAAACCGATTTCGAGCCAGAAAAGTCTCATTTTCGGCCCTAGGTGCGAAATATACTATTCCAGGTCCACAACGATGCCAATTAAGTTTTTAACAGTGTAAAAATATAATTAATTAATGCAGAGAATCGGCATCGCTATTCTTCTATCTTTATCCACTGCCATTATAACATGGACCTCACTATAATCAATCCAACAGGAGTACGGTACAGAGTGATTGACAGATTCAATAAAAATTAAAAAAAATTTATACATAGGCTATTTGGAAACAGTACCAAACGTAGAAAGATTAAAACCAGAAGAAATTACATTAACAGTAAACATTATAAGTTACTTATGAAATTTTGTAATTTTTTATAAAAAATAATAATTTAGAAAGACATCAGGAGCAGCGCCCAGAAATTTTGAAGATAATATTCAGGAAAGAGAAAATTTTCTGGAAGGTAAAGTGGCGTACTGGAAAAGCTCTACTCCTTTTCGATTTTGGCATCCTTGAAAAATTTTCATTGGAGGAACTTGATTGAGCGGTGATACGATATCACATCGATACAGTATCAATATGGATGATACTGTATCAATATTATAGATGGCAGCACTGATCAGCAACGCAATTTCTAGGTTATGTGTGAAGTCTTAAATCTTTTTTGTTCACTTCACATGCATGCTGTGTTGACAGTGTTTTCATAATTCAAGCATATTTTGAAGTTTTATAAGTGCAAAAATGGTAAGTAATATTTAAATTCTCGAATCTTCTTTTAGGATTCAATGATTCTGTATTTCTATCAGCTTATTAAGTCAATAAGGTTTTACTTAACATTCAAATTCTTAACGTTAGATAGGTACCGTAGTTAATCTTCAATTTAATTGCAATTAAAGTCCAGGATTGTTCTGATTAACTGGTAAACTATTTATATACAGTATTATAATTATTCTTATCATATATTTTCAAATGTTCTACGCAATCTCTGCATTTTATTTGCGTTGAGTTGGCCAACATAGCCTACATGTGAACTATCTAACCTATCTTCAATCATCAAAGTTTCATTTAGAATTATTGCTTATCAATAGCGTTAATATTTTACAAATTAAACCTCAATTTATGGTTTGGTGACAATTGTTAAAACATTGATTTTAGTTGCTTAATAACATTGGAGGTCTTGAGATGATAGGCCGATTTACATTTTGATTTTCTATAACCCAATAACATTTATGCAATAAAGGTAGCCTACTCTTCTTCTTGAACAAAGTTTTAGTTATAATCATTTCATTTACACATCTTGATAAATCAATTACCGTCGTCTTATTATATTGGTTCTTATTTCTTGTATTTATAAAGTGGAAACTTGATTTAGTACACCCCGTTATAGTGCATTCCCCGTTTAGTACCAATATTTTTTTCTGCATTCCCTTAAAACGTACATAATAGCACATTAGGCCTACCAGGTGATACACTCTGAATTATTAAAAACCTCGTAATAATACTATTGTTTAAACGATCCCTTGAGATTTACTATATCAAGTTTCTATAATTGCAAAAATTTAATGTTCAAAAGGTCACTTAAATATAGGCTTTTATCGTAGTTCACAATATTGAGCATATAAGGGCAATCTAACTATAGGATCCTAAATAAACAATTCTGGAATACTCCATTTTTTCAGCCAAAGCAAAAGAAGAGATACATTGACAAAAAGAATGCAGTGACATTCCACCTTGTGCATAGAAGTCAACAGGATCCGCTGGTAACAGATGAGAAAGCCCCACAACACGTCTTAGTCCAGCAAGAGTCCAAGGAATCAAAGGTTAGTAGGTCTATATACAGTCGAACCTCTATATAACGAAGTCGATTATCCAGAGAAAAAATTCGCTGCCGAGAGGTATTCGTTATTGAGAGGCTCTGTCAAGAAAACTGCCATTCTGTAGCAATATTTATCAACTTTTTACACTATACTATTAGATGGAACGCAAAATACGGTTATTTTGCCAATATTTCACTATAATAACTCAAAATTCCTATTTTTTTGTTTTATATTTGAAAAGTGAGTAATATCGGTTGAATTTTGCATTTGAATAAAACATCATGTTTGATAAACGACTCACATTTATTCAAACAGTCGGACATGTATGGTACACTATTTTTCAGTTTTAATCCTTGCCTGATAATTTTGAAAGCCTCTAGAACTTCTTGATCTGAGGGATTCTTCTCCTCAAGTTCGTCACAGTCATCATCATCATCATCATAGTCAGTTCAAAGAATTGAAATGTGTGACAAAAGCAAGAATGGGACAAAAGTCCAGTCTTTCACCTGCCTGGTCTACAATAATGAACCCATCGACAAAAGAGAAAGAAGAGTGGCGCAAATTGATACGGAGAGCCCACCCCAAATGACATGGGAAAATGATGATGAAACACTTTATGAACTAATAAGAATATTAAAGGGAATTGGATAAAATATTAATTTTATTTCAACTTGAAAGCTCTTGGAATTCAATTTCCAGTAGCTTGCATCAATTTCCGACATGTGTTTCACCCTCTATTGCTCTATTGACTGTCTACCACTCCATCTTCTTCCTTCTTCCTACCTGAATTGCCGTTATTTTTAGTCTATTGACCTTTCTGCTGAAACTAAAGAATTCCTTGAAAATGACCGTCTACTTCCTATACACACTACACTTTGTATGTTGAAGTCAAGAGAAAACTTTGTTGTTGAGAGATCCGAAATTCGTTAAATAGAGGTAAATAAGCAGCGACATCTCTAAAATGTTATGGGACCAGGTAAAAAATCATTGTGTAGAGGATTTCGTTAAGTGGAGGTTCGTTATAGAGAGGTTCAACTGTATATTCTTATAATGATGATAGGTACTGTATTTTCATGTTTCCAATTAGAATAAAGTTTTAAATAAAATTTATGTTTTATAATTTTTGTTCTTTTATTATTGTTGCTATTGTTTTAAAATCGAATGTATTAAATTCACCGATTAACAACAGTGTTAAAATTAAGAAAATAAATAAATAATTTTTTTATAATAATTGGCGTGGCTAAAAAAGAAATCTTGTGCTCTAGCCACGAGTTCAAACATTCCTTACTATAGTTAACAAGATTTTAGAATTAATACAGCATTTCATAATATAATCAAGACCAGTACAATGAATATAGATAGATAAATCAAATAAACAATCATATAATCAATGTAATATAGTTAATCATATAATATAACCAAGATACTTTAAATATTCAAGATAGCACTAGAATTTCAATCTTCAATAAACTTCATAAATCTTTGATAAATTACAATGCTGTGTGTTTCAAAAAGCTAAGAATACCTTCTTCTTCATCCATTATCACACTTCGGATCGATAGTAAAGCCCAAAGCTACTCATTTTCAGATAGTTATTGACTCGTGAGGTACATTATATTTCCTTTTGAATTGCTTGAGAGGTATTGTAAAATCATTATATTCACGTTCCCAGTCCTACCTTTCTACTTGATTTTTTAAAACTATAAGACATTATTTCTACCGTTTAATTTATTGAGATAATATCTTGATGTTTTCTTTTTCTTATTTACATTATTGATTTTACAGAAAGTTGATCAAAAAGAGGAACAGAAGAAATATGGAATTTATTTCGATGATGACTACGACTACTTACAGCATTTGCGTGAAAGAAAGCACACCGTCAACCATTGGCAAGAAACACCTGCTCCCGTAAGTATAAAATCAATTTTATACACGCTATTTCTAAAAATATATCTAAAAAAGAGGATGAAAACAACATATTGCTTACAATAGGGCTACTAGTCCCCATTTTTTAATTTATTATATTCATTTTTCCAATGTAAGTGTGAGAGTTGTTTAAAATTATAATTCGAACATTACCACTATTTTTTAATTTTTGACACTTTACATTGTCATCTAGAAAGAGGAACAAGGTAATGGTCATGTCTATTGGTTCCCTTCTTCACCATTAAATTGAGGACTGATGACCTCTCTTCTGACCAAAACTAGATTGAGTCTGAGGAGTCTTCCTCATTCAGAATCGGTTATTAAATAATGTTTGCATAATTCTCTTTAGAAATTAGACTTGGATGTTGCCTTATATAACAGTATTCTATAATATCAATGTTTTTAAAGTATATTTTGTATTGTAATTTCAGAACTGTAAGATCAAGCTTCCATCATCAGTATTCGCTTCAGAAGTTGAAGAAGAAGTGGGAATGCTTAACAAGGCAGCTCCACAACCTGGTAAGCAAAGGATTCATTTTTCCCTTCGAATTTATTTAGAAGTCACCCCACTTCTATGATTTATAAATCATATTATGAGCTATTGAAAAAATAGTGCAGTTGGATTTCTTAGGTACTTTCTTCAGATATCCAATTCTATAATTTGGAATATTATTGTATTGGAAAAGTGAAATGAACGCTAACCTCGGAGGCTACAGCTTGAGAGCTATGCATAGTATTTTTTCGTCGTTCATGTGTTTGATTCTACAAAATAATTTCTCTTTCAAACCAATCAAAAGAATGGTTATGCGCACTATATAGAATCTATCAATCTATCTACATAGAATCCAGAAGAACTTTCAAAAATAGAAAAGAATTTATTGATTACATTGAATAGATCTGAATTCTAAAAAAACATTAGGGCCTGGCTACACAGGCTGTGGTTCTATAGAATTCTATATCTATATATAATGTATTTGATCTAGTTATAGGTAAACCCACGGGATCATAGATCGCTCTCTGTGTGGCTGGGCCCTTATATGTCTACATTATTATTTTCAGTCATTACATCTTTGAATCACAATATGATGAGAAACAAATTGTTGAGAAACTTGTTTTCTTCTAATATTGAGTCGGACAACTCCAATTTTTTTTTTTGTTATTTGAAGCGAAATTATGAAACCGAATTTTAACTGGGCCGTTACATGTAAAATCATCGACTATTCTCAATTTCAAATTATTATAAGCTTCCTTGTCTTGTATTGTTAATTTATTATAATGTCGTTATGCTGGATGTGTGTTGGTGTAAATGTGGTATGTTTGGCTTTTTTAAATTTAAATCTTTTAAACTGTCTAGTTTTAGTCTTCTTCTTCTTTTTCTCTGCACCATCAATGCCCAATCTATATATAAAAAAGCGAAATGGCACTCATTCACTGACTGACTCACTCACTCACAAAACTAAAAATCTACCGGACCAAAAACGTTCAATTTTGGTAGGTATGTTCAGTTGGCCCTTTCGAGGCGCACTAAGAACGGATTTGGAAAAATTTCCAAAGATACGCCCAAAATTGGCGTTTTCCAGCGTTTTCTCATCTTCATCGAAAACAAATGAACAGAAAATGTTCAAATTTAGTACAAAAGCTCAGCTAGGGTATAATAATGTTGTGTTAGAAGGAATTTGCAATAACGTCAAAGATACGCCCAAAATTAGCGTTTTCTTTGCTTCTTATCAGATTTATCGAGAACAAATAAGCAGAAAATGTTCAAATTTAGTACAGAAGCTAAGCTAGGGGGTAATAATGTTGTGTTAGAAGGAATTTGAAATAACGCCAAATATACGCCCAAAATTAGCGTTGGTGAAATCAAATTTGGTATAGAGGTTTAGCTAGGGTCTAAAAATTTTGTGATGAGGTGACTTTAATATTTCATCAAAGATACGCCCAAAATCAACGTTTTTCTCAACTTTTCTGCGTTTTCTCACCTTTTTCAATAATTGATGGAAATATATTAAACAAATTCAGTACACAGGCTTAGCTGAGGTGGAAGAAATTTGTTCGCCAAAGATACGCTGATATAGTAACAGGTGTTTTACCAGCGTTTTTCTACGTTTTCTCAAATTTTCGAGATCAAATCGACATAAAACGTTCAAATTCGGTACAGACGTTCCGCTGAGGTCTACAAATTGAGAGGTATTCAATATTTCGCCTATGATATGCTCAAAACTGGCGTTTTTCAACGTTCTTCTATATTTAGCTTTCTCATTATCTTATCGACCGAAATTGTTGAAATTTTGTTACACAAATCCGTCTGATTTTTCAAGTTTGGAGTAAGTAATGGCGGTGATAAATTGGAGGGTTTCTTTTCTCCAGTTTTTCATTGAGTTTTCAATGCATATTTCTGGAAAATGCAGGCGAGAGAATTAAGCCCGCTGATCTCATTTTTGGACGATCCAGTCGGGGGTCCAAGGGGCGGAGCCCCACGGCTAGACGGATATGGCGAGCGAAGCGAGCCTGACGGCTAGTCTATTCTATAACTTGAAGGACACAGCAGTATAGCGATGCTGCCGCACTAAGCATCGGGGAGCTGCTTAGGCGGGCGGTCACTCCATTTCCCGGCCGACTGAAGATTGCTCATGTCACAATCCTCTTGTCACATCGACGAATTCAGGCATGTGTTCGGAGGCCAGTATTGCAACGGTGTCTTGGTCTCGGAGACTTGGCTGAAGCCTGAAGTTTCAAATAGGTTTGTGGAACTCGGTGGTTATGTACTCCTTCGTAACGATCGCTTACACAAGAACGGTGGAGGAGTCGCTGCGTTTGTTAAGCGCGTCTTGCTTGATAGTCTCAAGTTTTCCTCCGATACATCGATTCTAAATTTTGTGGATTTGTGTGAAATTTTTATATTTTTTGCAATTGTGAAGGAAGAGTTTTGTTTGGATTCGTATTTGGAAATTGATCAATTTGATAAATTCAAAATTGTAGTAGATACATTTTTTGGACTCAAAATTGTGTGCGAATTAAGTTATCATTTAAGTTACGTAAGTAACATAACCTTTAGACTGTGTTTTCCAAATTAAGGTTTGAAGCAGTTTTGGGCAAATGCCTGTTGTTTTTACCTGAATTTTATTTGCATATGAATAAATGGATAAATAAATAAATAGATCCAATAATATAATACTGAGGTTGATGTCCACATAAGCTCTTAGGCTTGTGCATGGGTAATGAGTGAGAGGGATGATGATGAGAGATGACGACTACTTTTCAGGTAGTCGGGACCGATGGAATATCGTCTCCTCTGAAAGACGGGGTGGACGTATCTATATGATTTTGCTGTGGTCAAAAACGTTTTGACCGTCGAAATTCGAACTCAGGTTCTCTTGATTATTAGACCGGCGCGTTATCAATTACTCCAACGAGCCACCCTGAATACATAATTTTTGAAATTGAATCTCATAATGTTAAAACGCTGATTGGGTTATGTTATCGACCCCCTCATATAGGATTCATGAGTGACTTTGGGGATACTCTGTTGCGTCTTATGCTGCCGTGAGTTCTGGCTGCTAATCAGTTAATTGGTTCAATATTTGTATTTTGGTCTTTCCCTCATCAATTTTATGTTTTTCTGTGACATAGGCCTGCGCCTGGACCTCGACCCGGACATAGTGGCTGCTATGGACGAAGATTTCGACTTCGATAATCCGGACAACGAGTTGGAGGATGATTTTGTGGCGATGGCCGACGGCGTCGCCACAGACGAGGAAAGTGGCGTCGAATACGTCGATGACGAAGATGAAGAGGGGTAATTATAAATTGTCCCAATTATTTGTATTCACGTTCATTCATACTTGTAATAATCACAAATCATGACCAAGATAAGATTACTTAATTTATAGAAACAATCTTGCTTAGTTTCAGGATTATGATTCTCTCAAATTCAAATGGCATTGTATGAAGCATGTTACAAATAGGATCTAGATAATAATGACAATATTGAGTCACCTGGCTGGCTCAGGTCTGGTGTCAGAGTTTTCAGGTCGCAACTGATCAATTTCACGGCCTCTGACATGACCTAACGACTGCTTTTCAGGCAGCCGGGACCGACGGTAATCTAGAGAATAAGCTGGATTCCCACATATTAGTGTCATTGAACTTGAACGGTACAATGAGAATATTATTCCTACAAGTTATAATGTGACTATTCATACTTGCTTGGCCGGGTTGAGTGGAAATAGTCGTATTAGAACAATGAAAATTATATTTTCTCTGATACATTATGTCTGTGAGAATCCAGCTTAATACAACTTCTGGTATGAACCCGTACTGGGTAAATTTAATTATAACAACAGACAGGAAAATTACAAACAAGAAAACTACAATAAACGCAATGCAAAAAATATTGTTATTGCAGATGATGCCCACATGAGCTTTTTACTTGTGCGTGAATAATGGGGAGTGCGAGGATGAGTTATGAGATGATTAAACGTCCATGCCTATTCGATGGGATTCGGTGGGATTCGAACGCGCGACCAGTTAGCACTAGCAGACTGAAAGGGTGACACGCCTTAGTCAACTCGGTAATCTGGCCGGCAAAATGGAAAGGATTGTAATAAATCACAGGTTAGCTTTGGGTAACCCAACCTTATAATAGTGATATCGTAAACACTATTACTATTTCTGTTGATCTCAAATAGTTCTAGTGGAAAAATTCTCTTAAATCATGAAATGAAAATACACAGATTTTGTCTGCTCCACTTGTGAAACAGGTTTCGCCACGCTTGGTGTGGGTTTGGTAGTCGAGCTTGATGTTGTGACCTATGTCCACCTCCTGTATCAAAAATATAATTATGTAGAATTCACAAAATCTAGTATTTTAATTTCATTATGGAACGGCTTTACAATATTAATAATGACTTTTGAATTTTGATGAATCAATGATGTTGTTTTCATTTCAGTTCCGACAAGGATTGGGAGACTGATGAAGAACATGACAAATTTGACATGGAAAGCAATTTTAGCGAAGAAGAGACCAAGTCCAGATTCACGCAATACTCGATGACCAGCTCTGTCATCAGGAGGAATGAAAAACTCACCATGCTCGATGAAAAATTTGAACAGGTAAGGTCAACTATCACTTGTTCCTTCAACTCCAATATTCATTGTTCATTAATTCTAACCGTTGCTTTGCTGAGATTGGTTTCCAAATGAGCCTGAGCCATATTCTTGAGCTTTTTGTAATGAGAGTGGTTGGGGGAGCTTTGAGTCGAACATCGGACTCAAGAATTTGTTGAAAACCAGAATACACCCACAGTATCCCCGCTTGTCGTGGAGGCGGCTAAAAAGGACCCCCTTTCCAAAGCTCTTCTTCTCCTTCTTAATATGCTTCGGAACTCTTCATTTCTAGAATGGCACTTTTTCTATTGACTTAGCTGTGTGCCATTCTTTCTTTCTTTTTCTATCTGCCGGTCTTCCTTAGCCATATTATTACTTCGTCTTGGGCCAACCCAAGGTGTGATGTGGACCGTCCTGATGGGTGGTGCTTTTATATGGTGTCTCTAACTGTGCTTGCAAGATACCAGTCGCCCTCCTGTAGTATTCAGCCTCGCCTGGACATGCAGGGCTCTGTCTAGGCCGACTCTACTTCCCTAACTGTTCCTGAGAACCATATGAACATAAAAGCAAACCAAACCCGAAGGCAACTCTAGAAGTTGCCTTGCCTTCAAACTCATCGGGATCTGCCTCATCAGGGCAGGTGCCTCAATCTGAAATGGGTGCTTCAGGACTACAGTAGGTTCCGTTGCACTTTTATGTTGAGCCTATCAACATTGAGAAAGCTTCCACTGATCACGAAGATGATGTAAGCTGAATAACACCATCCCAACTGGAGAGGGTGGATGAGCTTCTCAGAAGTCAAGAAAAGCAAGAATTCGCAGGAATGTCTGAGGATGCAATAGAGCAACCGAGCAGTTTGCGGGTGGAGAGACCAGACCTCACCACTGCTCAAAGAAGAGCGGCCATTCAGGCAAAACGTCTTGAGAGAGGTTATGCTTTTGATCCTGCAAAAAGAAAAACCCAAGAGACCAGAGATGGGTGAAACTCCAGGCACAAATATGGGTCTAGAGGCTGAGTCGAAGGTGGCTTGGCATCAGGCTCCCTAGAGGCAATTTGGCGATCCCTCCCTCAGCGGAAGGACATACAAAAAAGGCCAAAAAAGGACATACAAAAGTGGAACTCACGTAGGACACGAGGACCAATCAGTCTGAAGAGGCTGCCAAGCATATCACAGTGGATTGCAAGAGACTAGATGCAAGGAAAAGGGGCAAGGGTTCTGCTTGGCTTCAAGCAACCAGGTGGTGTTAGTATATGGGGAAACTCCTGGATCTTGTAAAGGATACAGGTATTGGTTTGCCCAACTAACGTACTTGGGACACACAATAAGCTCCGGTTGACGTTTGAGGTTCTTTGAACGTTTGGATCCCTGAATCTGTCCCTTTAAACATAAGAATAATACAGTGATTTTGAAACTGCTCATAACTGTCTTATTCATTTATTTATTCAATGATATACAATTCGTTGACCTTATTTCATAGGAGCTATCCCAAGCAGCCACTCTAACAACGGTAGGACCGATTCCACGGCGCTTGTCTAATCTGAACAATAATTAGATATGATTTTTACCCTTATGCATTTTTCGTTTTCTACGTAATATTCATCTTCCTTTAAGGTTCGGCTCGTATTTTATTAGGATACCAGGCTGAGCTGAGACACCAGGTTTGGTGTATGGCCGGTATATGACTCAGAACTCTAGCCCTGACACCATATTGGTGTTTCACTGGTATCCCAGCTAGCTTTATACACTGACATCTATGGTGTCACACGGGTGTCTCAGCTTTATTTACTAATGTAATACGAGCCAAAAATTCTTTAAACATAAATACTCTTGAATACCACTAATTTTAATTATTGCTCACAAATTACATATCTTTGTTCTTTTCAAATCCATTTACTTGGAATAAATTCAAAATCAAATCAAATTTATTGCTAAATCAGTGAACAATATTCACAAACATGAAAACAGAATACAGTTATATACATGGGAAAATCCACAGTCAAAATTATAAAAGCTTCCACTAAATAATGGAATAATTTAATAAATAATTTTATTATAATTCTAGGTTCAATCATATATTTTTCAACTTTTTTTCAATCTTTACTTTCCAATAAATCTCGTTTATTTTGCATTGAATTTCTATCATTATTCCATTTTTATTGCAGATGTTCGCTGAATACGACGATAACGAGATAGGCGCCCTGGATTGCGAGGAAATCGAAGGCAACGTCGACATGAAATCCGATTTGCTGATGAAGTATGCTGAAGAGTTCTCGAAAGCCAACGAGAAGCAGTACTTTGAACCGGAGCGGAAGTCAGTGACATTCAAAGAGTACTATTCGGATGAGAGCGATGAGGAGTTCGATCGTATCGAGGTGCAAAAGAAGCCTGAGTGGGATTGCGAGTCGATTCTCTCCACTCACTCCAACCTCTACAATCATCCAAAGCTTATCGAAGAACCGACAAAGGTGAGTAGGCCTACCAAGTATATTGATAATAATAATTTCTCTGGTCGAGGGTACTCTTACAGACTTACTTTTTTATATTTATTGATAGTGCTAGTTTTATTTTATACCCAGTGCATGACTGGAAGACCCCTGCTTTTCATTGTTGGCAATGGTTTTCAAATGCCAGCCAGGGATCTTCTGTGCACTATAGTCAACCGCACGATAGTATTCTGATAGAAATTAGAGCTGTATCCCGCATCAATGTGGAAAACATTGCTTAAGCATAATGAAATTGACGTTTTACAAATTGTATCATTTGATAAGAAAGTTTCTAATATTTTGAATTCTGATCACAGAATTTATTATTACTTTCAGTGGTGCTACTGCAAATATTAACTACAGGGTAAACAGCTAGATGGAAATTCGATCAGCGCTACTATTCAAAAATTATTTTGAATTTTGCTAACCCGTTTCCTAAAGGACCGGGGTCTTGGCAAGAGCAACAAAAAGGAAGGCTTATCAGATGTACTAGTTTATTTATGTAAGAACATACCATCTGAACCAATGTACCTATAGTGAGGTCCACGTTATAATGGCAGTAGAGAAAGTTAGCAGAACAACGTTGCCGATCCTCTGTCTTGTCAATGTCTTCTATAGACGGTAGCTGATACTGGTTTATTGATGTAATATTAACTGTTTATTCTCGTTTAAAATAATTAAATTTTATTAAGCAAGAAATTTTATACTGGTTCAATTACTGGTTTAATTATATACTTCTCTGTTACCTAACCTAGAATAGATTCTAGTTCAAGTCAAGAACTACATTTTTGCAGTAATGATGTATAATCCTATCATTGAAAAGTACCAAATCAAACGGAATGATGCACTGGAAATGACAGAAATTACAAAAATAATACTGATACTGGTTTATTGATGTAATATTAACTGTTTATTCTCGTTTAAAATATTAAAATGATCAATTAAATTTTATTAAGCAAGAAATTATATTTTTCAATTATTTCATAACGAATTTTCAAATTTAAGATGAAATATTTTGTTAATTCTATATTGTTAAAAGACAATCTGGCAACAGAGCAAAGCGAGAAAGAGCTAGCGCTATCCACTTTGTTGAATGATAGTCAAGGATAGCAATACCATTGCTAATTAAACATTGTCATTATATTATGTGGACCTGACTAAAAAATACATTCTTCTAGAGTACATCATGCACTCTTGAATTTTATTTTATTACTTGAAGCCAAGCTTAATACTTCTCTGTTACCTAACCTAGAATAGATTCTAGTTCAAGTCAAGAACTACATTTTTGCAGTAATGATGTATAATCCTATCATTGAAAAGTACCAAATCAAACGGAATGATGCACTGGAAATGACAGAAAGCATTGACATTTTATAGCATATTTGGACAAGGCTATGCGGAGATTTTATTTTTATTTATTTATTATTATTTCATCCACTGACCTCCTATAAAAGGGGTATTTGGACTTGTCAATGTCGTAAGTCAATAAAATACAGAACATAAATACATAAATGATAAGTTAATATATTTTTTTTCTCTCCAAACCTTATCTCGACGCTCGTAGTTTAGAACATAAATAGGTACATGAAAAGTCAATACATTTTTTTTCTATTCTCTCTAAACCCCATTTCGACGCTCGTAGTACTCTCTGAACTCTTCATTTGAGTACGCGCATATGGACAGCAGCTCCTTATTTAATTGATCTCTGAATTTTGTACCAGTCATTTCTTTTATATGAGCTGGCAATAAATTATACAACCGAATACCAGAACTCCTAACACCTCGCTCATACATGGTTGTCTGGTGTGTGTCGTCTCTTAGGTTGTTCCTATATCTTGTAGGGTATTGATGGAATGTTCCGCCCGTATTAAATTCATGTAGATTTTTCTTAATGAAGCAGATTGTTTCGAAAATATATAGGCTTGGGAATGGGAGAATTTGAAGTTTTTTGAAAAGGGGGCGACAACTTGTTCGAATTGATTCTCCCATCATTACTCTCAATTGCTAACCAACCATCTTACTAATGACTTGATGTCAGAACGGATCCAGTAACAGATAAGCCGGATTAGCGAGGTGCTACTGTCTTAAAGTTGATATTCGTTTGAAGATGGCTTACTTATTCTGTTGGTGATTTCAGATCAAGGTAGACCGTCGCGGAGTTCCAATTCTGGCGCCGAAATTAACAGCCAAAGCATTGGCTCAACTGGGAGAAGGCTGCAAACCCAGCACTGGCCCAGGCTCCCTCGCGTCTGCTGTCTCACTCCTGTCCATCCGAAGCAAAGATGAATCCGCCGAAGAGAAGAAGCAACGGAAAAAGGCATTCAGGGAACATAAATCTGTAAGTGAATTCATTTTTTGTATTTCAATATTGTTTGTGAATACTACACGAATGAACGTTTTCACACTTACCGATTGTCGGCCGACACTCAACTCAGACTCTAAGCCAATTAAAGGACAATTTCGAGTATCGGATGACAATCCTGAGATATGATTCCAAGTCGTATTTCCTCTATTCAACTGTTCCTTATTCCAAATAATCCAATTTTTGTGACATATTGCTTTTCCTGAATTTATTATTTTTTGTCATCAATTGAAAATATTTACTTGATAAAAAAAATTGTAAATCTTTCCATTAACTACATTTGGTCCAAAAGCATTTGAAAAGAGCATCACTTACCAGGCTAAGCGGATTCCAACATATCAGTATCAGTGATTATTGTGTCCTGTACAGTGAGAATATTATTACCATAAGTTCCAATGGGACACTGATATACGTGTGAATCAGCCTTTAGACGCTACACTGAACATTTATTCATTTGATGATTTAGGCAGTAGCCATTTGTACATAAAAAATACAATTATTTTACTCATAGAAGACACAGAAATTGTTCAAGTTAAACTGAATAACTCTTAAGGTTTCCTTCCGAATCTGACAATATTTTTTTCAAATATTAGTTTGGCTGCACCATAGAGAAATGATAACATAAGAAGACATCCCATGGTTTAGGTCGTTTATGGTCCAAATTTCAAGATGATTTTTGTTAACTGAAGCCGATTACTGTCGACTTCTGTTTTGGCCTAGTGAGAGTGTAAGAATAGAATAGAATCGCTGTCTTTATTTTTACATAAGAGGGCGGAGTTAGTGCGCAGCCGGCCCTCTCTTACACTCATTCCTCAACCTGTGCCTAAGAATGGTACAGTATGAGAGGCTACCATCGTCACATTGCTTCACGAAAAAGAACTACTAGCACTATCGGCTTGAGTTAACATAAGTTAGGAACATAAAGGCTCTACAACAAGGGATATTTTCTTATGCTATCTTTTCTCTATGGTTGCACAAAGACCTGTTAAATTTCAACCGTGATAAAGTGTCACGAGAACCATTCAGAGAAGCCTTCTTTTCAAAAAAGTCTTCTCTGAAACTTCTGATCGTTTTTCAACATGTGAATATGTTTTAGGTAGAATTTCATTATCATCATTAATAATTCAGGTATAATTTAATGATCATGATTGAAGAAAGTTTAGATTTAGAATTGCTTAAGATTGATCAACTTATTGGTATTTTGAGAACTTTAATGTCTCAGAATTCTATAATTTCGTCTTCAACGATAAACTAAGTGGGGTAGTGATGATAGTCCAAGTGGGGAAATATATTTCCTTGATTTGTTTTTGTTTGTAACTATTATTGAATGTATTTTATTTCTTGTGGAAATAAATTGAATTGAATTGAAACAATTGATCACATTTTTATTCTCATCAATAATGTTTCATCTTTTATTCAATTCTAGGAGAGGAGAATCGAAAGAAAAATGAATAAGGAAGCCTTCAAAGAAGAAAAGAAGAAGATGACAAAGATAATGTTGAACAACAAATTAAATTTGCAGAGATCTATTGTCTAATTTTATTTTTAGTATGAAGTTCAACATTTGTGTCTGATTTTTGTTTTGTATATATATATACCAATATAAAAAAGGTGTTATTCTCTTTAATTCCTTCTCCTATATATAGAATAATCAATTAATAATTCACTTATCCATTATATGGTTGAAAAACAATGGCTAAAGGCTTGTAGACACATAAAACAATTTTATACAAAATTAGAACACCATAAAACTGTTCAAAACTCAATTTAAAACATTAAAAATTCAATTAAACAGAAAAATATTCAGAGAACACAAAATTAGAACATATAGCCAGCCACCATTTTTTAGAGAGAAGACCTAACAAGTACAGAGTAAAGCCCCACCTCAAAACCAGTGTCGACGTCATGAACACGTCACCAATATTAATTCCAAAAAATTATAAATTACAAGTTTAGAATTTACATTCTACATTTGTTCTCAATAAAACTTTATTTCGAAACTGTTATTTTAAATTTATATATATCCTCTATATTTATAATAATCTATTTATCTGTTAATTCTGTTAACTCAGTTTCGGTGATACCATGGAATGTGCAACACAATTATTTATGATAAATTCTCAGTTAAAAAGTTTTCCGCATATCGATTACTCTGATATTTACTATCAAGTTTTATAGATCTCGAATTGAAGATTCGATTTTAATCGAGAAAAAAATGTAATATTACATAGTCCAAGTGGGGAATATATTTCCTTGATTTGTTTTTGTTTGTAACTATTATTGAATGTATTTTATTTCTTGTGGAAGAAATAACATTTTCATTCTCATTAGTAATGTTTCATCTTTTATTCAATTCTAGGAGAGGAGAATCGAAAGAAAAATGAACAAGGAAGCCTTCAAAGAAGAAAAGAAGAAGATGACAAAGATAATGTTGAACAACAAATTAAATTTGCAGAGATCTATTGTCTAATTTTATTTTTAGTATGAAGTTCAACATTTGTGTCTGATTTTTGTTTTGTATATATATACCAATATAAAAAAGGTGTTATTCTCTTTAATTCCTTCTCCTATATTAATAATTCACTTATCGATTATTGAATAAGTTGAATGTAAATAAGCTTACTTTAAATTTCATTCATATTCAAGTTTTAATGGATTCAACATTCAAGTGCTATGTTTTAGATCTCACAGACTTGATAATTTACATTTTAAACATTCAGAAATTGATTAAGACCATTCATTTTTTTAGCATTACTCATTGGGAGAGATTGGATCTTTAATTGATAATTGTAATCATTTACTAAGTTGGTTTGGCTGATTTCCTTTTATTGGTCTTGTTAATTTTACAAGTGATGCGTTATTGAATTTCCATATTATATGAAAAAATCTAATATTAACGACAAGGTAAATTATTATAGTTCACAGTAATGCTGAGTGCAGAGTTGAAATGAAAAGTTCTATCACAGTATTCATAGTGGTTCTATATTTCGGCCTAACACATTTTAGATCTTTGTGTTCACTCAAATAGTCATTTTTCAGTAAACAGCCCCGAAAGAATTTTTCTCGTTGGTTTTCTATGTATTTTGGGGCGCTGAATTCGAATCAGAAATTTGATGACACGCCAGAGGTCGACCTCATCCCTAAGAACCCTCAAATTTCGGGACTTTTTCAATATTTCCATTTTATTTCGAAAACCAGAGGTTCTGTACATAATAATTGGAGACAATAAAGAATTTCCAATAAATTTAATGATTCTACGATTTTTGATTTTGAAGCTAGGCTACAGATTTTCAAAAAAGTTATTTTGAGAATTCTGGAAACTCACTTGTTCCACTCAAAAGTTGGTGCCAGATGCACAACAGCCGGTTAAATTTTAATCGTGATTAATTCCACGAGAACTAATCAGAGAAGCCGAATTTTCATTAAAACTCCTTCTCTGATTGGTTTTCGTGAAATTAATCACGGTTAAAATTTAACCGACTGTTGTGCAATCGGGCCTTTACAGTCGGATTTTCTCGTACCACAGCTCATTCTTCTCAGCTGGATAAGGCGGTTCAAAATCATGCACTATAGGTTGAGTGGAATTTGATAAAAATGGAAAATTCCTCTTTATAGGACTTTTTCTATACTAAAAAAATGGTAAAATATTGGGGTTTTTAGGAATGAAGCCGCCCTCATGTGGCATGTCAGCAAATTTCATATTAGAATTCAGCTCCCCAAAATACAAGGAAAATTCTTTTGGGGATGTTTTATGAAAATTACCATTCGACTGGACTATGATGTCATTTCTTTGTGAAGTTGATCCTGAAATTTGAAGTTGCCGCTCTAACCTCGCAACATGTTTACGTTACTGTATTTGATCAAAAAAGTAATAAATATTTTTTCTTACCTATTGTGTAATGATTTTAAACAATCATATAATCCCTAAGTTTATTGATTTTGAAGAATTTGAAGTAAGATTACTTATCAGTTTCTCTATTTCCACTTTCCACCCACAAATGAGTTTCAGTTTGCTAACCTGATTTGACAGTGTCGTATGTCGTCAAGTCGAAGTTGTATTTTACCTCTTGCAGGTTCCTCGTTTTTGTGAATATTTTTTGATGAGATATTTTAGAGTGCAATATACTTAGAATTTATAAATAAGGTAAGTAATATGTTAAATTATTTGTATGTTTTTTTGGATAATCAAACCAACTACTTGTGAATAACTTGCCTGTTTCATACCGTAGCCCTAGCACTCAAATTAGGTTGTAAATCTGATTCCTTCTTGATTAAAGAATTTGCAAAGTTTGTTCTAGAAGAAACATTTTTGTTGTCCTAATTAATGTCTAGATTCTTTTTCAACTGCCAGTAGAATACATTTATATAGGCCTATTTATATCCTGTTAACCTATTTCAAATTGTTCACCTGATAGGTTACGTTACGGTTTGTTCCTTTTCTATTGTCTTCTGTCAAATATTTTTGCGCCTCATTTTTGCATAAGATAAACTCTTTTGAAATAACTAGAAATCTTTCCTATTGATGCATCTTAAAGCTAATTTTGCTCTACTACTTACTGTTTTTAAATACTTTTAGAAAGAATGTAATCAATATTTTTTAATTGATTTTTAAGTCTTGGTCTAAACTTGGCATATTGACTGGTTGTGTGTATCCTGCTTTTAGCTTTATTTCAAATTTCATCACATCTCAAAAACTTAAATTATTATACAATTTGAGTATCGTATCGGTATCTCTTTGACACAATTAGGTTAAAGTATGTTTTACTCAGAAGTAGCTGATATAACCCATTTTTCCATCTCCTATAAACATCAAAACTGCATAGTTTGGTTATTATATAACTTAAATTACAAGTCTCTATTTAAGGTTAATTTCAAAATGTAAAAATAGTAAAATTAATAAAAACAGTTGGCTGATAACATAATATTGTATTTTATAATTTTGTGTTGTTTTTCAGAAGATTATCAATAGTGTGGCCCGGTAACTGTTGATTCGATGACACAAACCTTTTGGCAGCTTGTTTCTGTGATGGCCAACTGCTAACGATGGATGCTAGTCAAGACTCGTGAGTCATCAACCTGATCAGCTGTTTAACTTATACGTTAGTGTGAGACGTCAATATTTCAAATATAAGCACTAACTAACATCCTGAGTGCACAATAGTTGATAAATTACAGTCTAACTCAAGGTACCTAGAATACATTGGTATTCTAGTTACATTAGTTTAACTGATTGAAAGTTAGGTAGTTATTAAGTTGGCAGACGGTTATAGAATTGACAATATGCTTTCATGCCAGGTCACATAGTTTAAAAAAATCCTGACTGCAGATCATAGATAAAACTCCTTCGGTCCCCAGTAAATTAACTTATTTCTTGGATGTTTGCTAATCTGGTGGTCTGAGTTTTAAGATTGTTGTATAGTATAGGTCTTATATATTCTATCCTTTCGGGTAGGCTAATGGATAAGGTGTTTTTCTTCTACCTGTTGTTCTCAAAAGTAATTGAATGATGAATTATATTCTTACTTTAAAGCGCCAAACCAATAGCATTGTTCAGATTCATATTTAATTATAATGGATTTGCATCAGTACAACTTGCTACATACATTGAACCTGAGACTTGAAACCATCTGGGCGCATAAAGTAAAACTACCTTAGTAATTCAGTATATTCCGTACATAACCGGCAGACGCCAGACAGACTTTCTCAAAGTTTAAAACACTTGAAAACAAAATAACTTGGGATGGCTGCAGATAGTTTGTTTCATGTGGCTCAGTAGATGGACTGCCACTCCACAGTCTCAAAATGTTCATCAAGTCCACTGAATTACTTGATACTTACTTGATACTTGTCGTTGTCGAAGACTGGTGATTCCAGATAGTGTCATGAACAAGGTTGGTTGGTAGCCATTTTGGCTAGACGTTGGAGTAGAACTGATTCAAAAAAGGGGCTCGTCCTCAAGCTCAGCAAATGAGTAGACTGGCCTGTCGTTCAGCTTCAGCTTCACTGTGCTAAGCAGTTTATTTCTTGGTAAATTTCTCACTTCGCTGGGCAGCCTGTTGAACATCCGAATGGCTGCTGCTGGGTAGCTGTTGTAGGTGCTGCTCAATCGTGTGTGGGATGCCTCAAGGTCAGCAGCTCGGCGCGTATTGTGGCTGTGGATTTCACCTCTTCTCGTCCAGGCTTCCTGGTTGTCCATCAGGTGTGATAGTGTGCAGAACACTTACTGACTGTAGATGGTGAGGATCCCCATACCCTTGAAGAGAGGTTTCCAGTGGTCCCTACTTCCCGAGAATGTGATTGTTCGGACTGCTCTTTTTTGGAGGAGCAGCACATCCTTGGCTGCTGGTACATGTCCCCACAGGATCAGTCCATACATGATGTGGCTGTGAAAGAGTGAGTGGTATGCCATCACCAAACTATCCCTGCCTACCACATGTTTGAGCTTTTTTAGCAGATATATTACCCTGGAAAGCTTTCGACACACTTCTGACACATGGTGACTCCATCTCAGCCTTCCATCCAGCCAGAAGCCAAGCAACTTGACCGGTTCTGCCTCCTGCCGTCGCAGTGAGCAAATGAGCAAATTCATCCTCTCTCAGCGATTACAGAGGGTAGTTGATACGATTCTCACGTAACAGCCTACAAAACTTCCTATACTTCAACTCACAAACACAAGCGGCAGTCTGTTGAAAAATGTAGAATCCGTAAGGGGTAGCATTCAAGTGCTTTCGAGTGATGGTGCAGCTGGCCCCTCTCCCGGAAAGTATGATCTCACCGTAAGAGTAGCAGCAATAAGGCGTCTTTTATCCAAATCCATCAATCAAAATTTAATTTATTTATTTGTCATTCTATAATACACAAATCATATACATGATCAGAAAAGGACCAACAGGAACAGGCCTAGCCCAAAACAGGCCCCCTTCCGAGTTTTGATAGAATTATGTCCAAAAAGTAGGTTATGTTGCTTTACTAATGAAATTCGGATCAAATATCGAGTCCAGAAATATACAAACCAAAATTTAGGATTTGAATTGATCAAGAACCAAAAATAATAGCAAAATCGCTCTCATATCAACTATAACTCAAACTTTGAAAACATTTAATTATTCGTTTAATATAAAATGATATATAGATATAGGGAACTGTAAGCATTTCTATTCAGTCACCACACCTAGCTGAAGTAATCTGGAGAGAAATTGAGAAATCTTTGTTTAGACTTGGAAACTTATTGGCGAAGCGATTGGCTTAGTGGTCGCGCTGATAAGCTATGGACAAGACAGGTTCTGATATATATTCTTCTGTCTTAGTAAAAGTGACCACTTCAAGAGCCGACTCCTCTAAATAACATTTTTGAGTTGAAAAATCGCTTCCCGGTGGTTCGGAACCCACCCAAAGCTGTCGGTCCACTAATCGCTAGAATGAAAAAAAAACACTCGTATATCTGGGATTCAGATTCATCATATTTTACAAGATTTTTATTATGGCTGATATGAGCTTAGAATTGAGTCGAAGTTAGTGCTGATAGAATATGATATAGAAATGATGTAGCTTGTAGGCTACATTTGGCATTGCAAAGAGAGGACAGTAGTGTTCACTCTACTAAACCCTAAAGAAGGCGTTTCACTACTAAATTGTAGTCTGCATTGTCGCACAATACTGATGAGGCTGTACTCATACGTGGCAACATTTATTGTTCTCATACTCATACCTGGCAACATTTATTGTACTCATACATGGCAACAATTATTGCCGAGCAACTCAGCAACCAATAGGACAAGTTATGCTTTTAGGTTTCCCGCTTAATAAATTTGGATAAATTTGTTGCTAAGCAACTCGGTAAGGTGGAGGAATTGAGAAATATGCTGTCCTTTATAATCCCATTTAGAATTTGATGCTGTTATGTACTATTTAGCTGAGAAAAAATGCTATAGTGCGGTCCACGTTATAATGGCAGTGGATAAAGATAGAAGAATAGCGATTCCGATTCTCTGCATTAATTAATTATATTTCTACACTGTCAAAAACATAATTGGCATCGTTGTGGACCTAGAAAAGGATAGTAACACCGGCTTTGTCGAATAATAGACAAGGATAGCGAAACCTAAGTTGATCAAATACTGTCATTATAACGTGGACCTCACTATAGAAGATTCTATCGATTAGAGATTCACTCTGATTTTTCATCAGCTTCAAATAATCGATAATTTATGATTTTTCATAAAAGTAGGGGTGTAACAGTGTAACCATACCTTTCTTGGATAATTTGTTATTTTTACATTGAATAGTATTCACATTATATGAATTAAATTTAATTTTATATATTTTTGAAAGTGATACTAGATCACTTTAAGAATCACTGGACATATTTGAAAACATGGATTACACGAGACATCTTTTACAGCTAAAAGGGCTGAATAATTTTTGCTAACTTTCTCATGTATAAATTAGTAGAATTTCCATTAGGAAAGTAATTCCAATAACCTTGAAATAACATTTACAGATATGGTCTAATAAGAAGATCCCTAGTTGTTCGGTGCGGGGGTGAACGGAAGTTGAAATAAGCAAACTACGCATGCCCGTCACATGTATTCCTGATTATAAAATTACGACATGCTAGGCTCTTGACTCAAACAGCTGGCAAAAATTCAGCTGGCTTATCAAATGTTTTTGCTATGCATAGTAGCTTCTTGATGCTGTGGAAAGGGTAAATCGGTCCATGGATCAAGTGTTATGAGTCCGTGATTGTAGGCATATCAAGCTTATAAAATTAACACATAATTTACGTTGAAAATATGAAATAATTCTCACCGATTGGACCATACATACTCTCGGACCGCTGAGGCTGTTAAAATTGGCCTTAGTCGTTGTTTCCGGTGTCTTCTGTTGTTTCTGGTAGCTGGTGGTTTAGATGAATTATCTTTTATTAAGTGAAGAATATTTTATTGGATTTAAAACTCACTTTTATTAAGTGATAGAATATTTTATTGGATTTAAAATTCAATTTATTATTTATTGAAAACGGCCTGCTATTCTGTTATTGACTGTTGACAATGGACAGATCCGAAAGCATGATTCAGTCATTGAGTGATAACTTCATATTTTCCTCATACATTACAGTCTACAAGTCATCAAATAAAGTGTTGAAAACTTGATGGAATATCACAGCTCGTAATCGATCATAAACTTCTAGATTTATGTCTAAAATGAACCCAGGATAAGTCAGTTGGTGACTATAATATTATTGTAGAAACTCTAGTACCTAATTACTCTTCTAACTTTAGCAACACGAATAGTATAAGCAAATTATGTTGGATGACTTATCATTTTTAACCTTGTGATGATAACAGTGGCAGTTCATATTGCAACCTGTGCTGTTTGAAAGAAAGGAGCTCTAATGTCATGGTAGTGCGCTCTCGTTTCCGCTTTTAATTAAATCCAGCTATCATTCGTGATTGTTCAAAAGACTAATTGGACTGTTCGTCACCGGGGGCCATATTCCCTTTCCGTCTAATCCTTTCTGAAAATGATAGTCAATTAACTGGATTTATTCATTATCCTCTTGTGCTTTATGAAGTTCTCTTTCATTTCGAGGAATTTTCGCTCGTTCCATGGATCTGTAGAAGATCAAGGATTGGTCTGTCATTGTTCTTTCAGAATATCGAAATGTCATTGAAAATTCTACATTATATTGGTAAACTTATTCAGCAAGTTTTCAATGAATCTCTCTGTTACTATTGAAGTTTTAGATACAGAATTCAAATTCAAGTAACTATCATTTCATTAAATTTTCTAATTGAATAGAGTACAAATAACTATCATTCCATCGAATTCAAAATCAATTAATCATTTCTTCAAATTCTCTAGTTAAATAGAGTAGGCTACAAGTAACTATTATCCCATCAAATTTTCTAATTAATCAGGGTACAAATTTTTGGTTTCACAGATTCAAGTTTATAAAAAGAAACTCCCTTTTTTCACTGTAGATGATTTAATTAAGCTTGGTTGCTGTTTAAAATCATAACAATTATATTATTGGATTGCTTGTTAAAAAGTATTGTTTTTATCTACAGTATTACCGTACATGTTTTATCATCAATTTAATTAATGATAATTTCATATTCTCAACTTGATGGCTCATTGTTGAGGTGAAGCTAGTTTGGAAGAAGGAAAGGAAAGGTAAATCGATGACGAATACTGAAAAGAAAGATGAACGTGAATGAAGTAGAAAACTGCTAAAAGTATGTCTTATTTTACATGTATAAAAATATGAAAAATTTAGTTAGGAGTTAGTGAAAGGTGATATTATTTGTTAAGTGCTCAGGTAGTAGTGAATCTGAAGATAAAATTTAATAGAAGATTGAACCTGCACAATGAACGATAAAACAAATTAAGTATTGAAACTGTACTAGCTACTAGGCCTGTAGAAGATTGAAATTAATTAAAAATTGAAACCTGCACTAGAAAATACTAAACTCCATAAACTATTAAACTTGCTCCTGTACAATAGAAGATAAAAATCAATAAAACATTGAACTTGCACGATGAAAGATGAAAATCAATAAATGATTGTATCTGTAGAAAAAATATGAAATCAAGAGAATCCAGTTGATTGACTAATTGAAGGTACTTCCCTCAAATCAAATCATTTATTTGCCATAGAATAAATACATATTCAAAACAAATGAAAGAAAACACATAATTTTATAATCAAAAGTATAAAATAATAGAATAAAAAGTGAGCATAAATAATACCAAAATCATAATTAGATACTTTTCATTGTGTAATTTGGCATCACCAGCAAAAGGAATTGAGCCTCAACAACCGCGTCTTAAGCTTCTTGCCAAGGTAGTCTCACACCATCTCTTGAAAAGGTGCCGCAGTATATTGATGGAAAGCACCTCATCATTTACATTTTGCTGAATGCCTCGAGAGTCCCGGAGTCCCTTGGGAGTTTGCCAGCAAAATCGACATTTTTCTCTGTTGGAAGGTGGGAGCAAGAAACGACCCAATTTGGAAAGACAGTCGCCGAATCAATCGATTTGTCAACTTCTTATCGCACCTGCAATTTCCCCCTACTGTGCTCCTCAAGTCTGGATGAAACATGTTCGGAAATTAGTATTTGCAATGAAGAGTTTGTCTTGTAAAATTAGATTTTGATGCCTTTTACGATTAGGAATTTGAAATAAGTTTGTCTTGTAACATCAGATTTTTGTTACTCTCATTTCTTGTAGTGTTTTGTTGTTCATTTCTTGTAGAAGTGTATTGTTGTTCATTTCTTGAAGAATTCTAGGGTTTATTCCTTGAAGAATTATATAGTTTATTTCTTGAAGGAGTCTAGGGCGTATTCCTTGATTAGTCCAGGCGCTGGCTTACATTGAGCATACATGAGAGAGGCAGAGAATTTGACTTCGGATTATTGTTAGGGGGTCTTTAGTGTATATGAAACTCGATGTCGTCACGTCCCAGGGTGGTCGACAGCTTGGGGGGAGGGGGTAAGTTGTAAAAAACGCGCGCTTATAAAATCGCCTGTCCTGCAGTTACTATTCATAGTACAGCTTTTAATTTTTCCTCAATATTATGTACACATAACTGGCTTTCAATGTGGCCCTCTACATTTTTGCGATAAACCGCATAGTTTTTCCGTAAAAAATAAAATATCTCGAAAAATGTATTTTTTTATTATGGACTTTTTGTTATTTCTCGAATATTGAAGTCATTAGCCGACTTAGAGGAAAAGGCGCCCAATAAACGTTGTAGGCCGTTTCTTCCTGAATCCAATGATATATATAGTTTGGGGGTTACGATCATAGATGCGGTGGTGGGAGGGGGATAAGTAGCACTGTTACGCTGCGGCGCGGTCCTCCCCCATGATTAATGCGCGTAATGGCCTGTCTATCCCTTCGCTCCTACTAGTCTTTGCATTCAAATTATGTATTTCAGGAACGCTATCTTATGTATTTTCGGTCGCTGAACACGATTTTTCAACTCTCAAGTCTCAATAATTGATAACTCTCATCATAATATACTAATTATGGTCAAAATTACAAACTTCATCTCATTCTGCAAGGAAACTAAGAAATGACTGTTTGAAATAAACGAAACTTGGGTTTCAAGAAATATATTAGGATAGAATAATGATAATATTTATATGTGTTTATGTTCTATTGTTTTTATCTCAAATTAATTTATTGTGATGCGCTGCAGGCTAAATTGTATTATTAATTGCACACTGGCCACGCTTACTTGATATAGTGGTCAGTTAATTTCCAAGAAATATTTGTGAATTTCTTAGTTCTTCATGGTGGAAATGGAATTCATCATTCATTCATTATCATAATGATTATGTTTAGTATAAAAATGTTAATCTTTAGTGAATCTTCAGTTTGTCGTGAACTTTTGAGAAATTATATCCCATATAATAATAGATATGTGTCAAATCAAAATGAAATGAAAATTTAAATATTCATTCATATTATTTCTAATAGTATTATTATAATGATATTTCACTAAATTTTGATTGATTCAACCATTATCGTATTCCCGTTCAGACTGTTTTGAAATGGTAACAAGTTATTCAGTATCAAAATTTGGGATTCGAATAGTTTGCCATGCCTGTTATTCTTTCCCAAACATATTTATATGATTTGTAATTTTATCCACAAATGAATGAATGAATGTATGTATCTCTGCATGTAGCTAACGTATGGATTATTCCTTTATAGATTCTTGCATGTCACATTAATAAATCTCTGCCACAGATTTAGAAATCAAGTCTCGATGGTTTGGAGAGCATATTATTGGAGTGATTCTTTTACTCTGCTGCTTCTAATATGTTCACTACCTTTGTTTGATTTTAGACCATAGACATGAAAAGCTATGTCCACCTGTATCACTCCATCTTTATTGAGAATTTTCATAACTCTTCTCATCACAAAGTTTCCATAATCTTGTAGCGTATTGAAGTTTTGAAGAGTGAAGTAGGAGTTGAGTTCAGGAGAGCCATGTCATCATTATGCGAATTTGTCAACGATATTTAGGGATTTAGTCAAATCCACAACTAGTTTCACTTACAATTTCATGGGCCAAGTGAGATTAAGAGTTTTTTTTCAAATATCCATCAGATGTTGACAGAGATTGCGGTTATTGTAGAAATGCATGCTGCACTAAAACTTCAATGCTGAATTATCTTTAAACAGCTACCTAGTAAAAATACAGAGATCAGATCTTTTTGTTCTAGAATCAACTAAGACTAGGATTTTTGTTTGATTGCATCGTGGAGAATGAAAGAACTCTGTTTCTTTTTATAGGTGAGAATACACTTTTACAATTTGCCACAACCATGTTCAGATAAAAATCGTTGGAGACCGAATAACTATTTCTTTCTATACGTTCAAAAGAGAATCACACACTTCTTCACTTGCTTCCAGACCATTGATAACATTATGCAGATTCTGTTGTCCATCAGAGTCTTGAAGAAAATGTTATGTTCTCTTGAGAAGGTTATGCTTCTAGAAATCATTCTCATCTCTCATTATTCTTGTTTTACTCCATTCGATGACTTTCTTCACAATCTCCAGTGATATCCATAATGATGTCAACATACTTGAACAGAATATCTTGATGAAAGATTTATTTATATAGTAGCAGCCATTTTAGGAAAGCCTTTGAAGAACTAGCTATTCCAATCACTCAGTTTTGGATGATCGAATGAGGGTTTGCTCCAAGCATGATCGGTTGTCACATTTATTAAATTTGCAAGGTTTCATTTGACAGAGAGTCAATGTATTGACTGTATAGAGTTAATGTTTCCTTATTGGAAATTATTTTCTACTTCTATGGGTATTTTTTCTATATTTTCTAGATATAACACAGACTCCATAACATAGTTTGTGTGATTGAATGAAAAAAGTATGGGATCTTTTCTCGTACAGTTTCTATGTGCAATACCAGAGTCCTTCCTTATGAGCATGAATACAATTTAAGATAATTTAAACTATGTTACAATAATCAGTCATAAATTTCAAGTAGTCATTGATTTTGCATTGTGATTCTAAAAAAACTCCACAAATAGCTCCTGTCTTCTTTCAAATATACTTTGACAATCTCTCATGTTTGAACCGTTCATGAGTCCTTGTAGTTGTTTCATGAATTGATTGCTTGCTCTCACACCTTAATTATACTGATCTCCCCTCAATAGATTTCCAACAGTATTCTCTCCAAATATTTCAAATTCAAGAAAGATATCTCCCATTCCACTCCCATTCAAGTACCACCCCAAGACAATCAGTCAAACCCAGCCAGATGAAAAGTGTCTATTCGTAGATATAAGTCACAGAAATCAGTTGATAAAGCTGCGTTTACACCAAAGTTATTAACAAAATGTTAATAACTTAATCTTTATAGACTCTATTAGATTAACGGAACTTGGCAAACACATATGTCCATCATGTGTATGATAAGTTATGTTCAATGTAATAGAATCTATAAAGATTAAGTTATATTAACATCTCGTTAATAACTTTGGTGTAAACGCAGCTTTAGAGTTGTATTTCCTTTGTAAAAAAATATTTAGTCATATCACATGGGAGTAATTGGCATTATTTGTGTTCCAAATGTAAATTTATATTAAGAAAATATTTTACTCCTGTTAGCCTACACGGTTCTCTATATGGGGTAGCCTATATTATTTGTTTAACTTATTCCATTACTTGACTTTCGCAATTCCAAAGTGATCATTGAACTAAATCGAATAATTATTCTCTCTTAATGGAATATCAGTTTTTTATTGACTGAGAAACACATATAGGATTCCTAACAAGATGGTTTATCATTGCAATGTAATCATAAATAATGATAATGAGATGAAGTTTGTAATTTTGACCATAATTAGTATATTATGATGAGAATTATCAATTATTGAGACTTGAAAGTTCAAAAATCGTGTTCAGCGACCGAAAATACATAAGATAGAGTTCCTGAAATACATAATTTGAATGCATAGACTAGTAGGAGCGATGCGATAGACAGGCCATTACGCGCATTAATCATGGGGGAGGACTGCGCCGCAGCGTAACAGTGCTACTTATCCCCTCCCACCGCCGCATCTATGATCGTAACCCCCAAATTATATATATCATTGGATTCAGGAAGAAACGGCCTACAACGTTTATTGGGCGCCTTTTCCTCTAAGTCGGCTAATGACTTCAATATTCGAGAAATAACAAAAAGTCCATAATAAAAAATACATTTTTCGAGATATTTTATTTTTTTACGGAAAAACTATGCGGTTTATCGCAAAAATGTAGAGGACCACATTGAAAGCCAGTTATGTGTACATAATATTGAGAAAAATTAAAAGCTGTACTATGAATAGTAACTGCAGGACAGGCGATTTTATAAGCGCGCGTTTTTTACAACTTACCCCCCTCCCCCCAAGCTGTCGACCACCCTGGGACGTGACGACATCGAGTTTCATATACACTAAAGACCCCCTAACAATAATCCGAAGTCAAATTCTCTGCCTCTCTCATGTATGCTCAATGTAAGCCAGCGCCTGGACTAGATGAATTATATAGTTAATTTCTTGTTGGGTCCTGAAATGGTGTTCCTTATTTTAAATAGAATTATATAGTTTATTTCTTGAAGGATTCTAGGGCGTATTCCTTGATGAATTATATAGTTCATTTCTTGTTGGGTCCTGAAATGGTGTTCCTTATTTTAAATAACATTTTTACGTAAAAAGTCCTTCAAGATGACTGCTGATAAGTTTTCTACATGGTTAAATTTGTTTAATGTCGGCGAGGTAAGAATACTAGGTCTATTATCCTATCTTAGACCAAATTAGAAAATTAGTTCTTGATTTTGGAGCACTGTTGAATTTAGTTATTCATCCTATTTTATTGAGTATTGGTCATAATGTATAGCTCAATTGCTATATGGCTAATGAGTTATATAAATAAAGCTCACATTATAATTCAAGCCCAATTCAATTCTGTGCTGTGCAAACCAATTACATGCTGTAATTTAGTGCATTTATCTCGGAATGATAAATGATGAGAATCATGTTGAAAATGGGTAAACTCAATTAAAAAAAACAGCTCTTTTTCAGATGAATTGACACCTGTATATTGTATTAGTGATGAAATCGTTGTTTGCAGTTGAACTTTTAAGAAAAATGAAATTATCCTCTCAGGATTAATTTGCTCATACGAGATAATAAACATTACATACCATTCCAATGTTCCAACCGAACAATGTTAGCACAGAAGTGTGCCAAACAGTAAATGGAAATAACTCTACCATATAGCTCCCCAGGGACCTGAGGATTACTGCTAGAACTTATGTGAATTGTAAAACAGGAGCTAGAGATGATTAGCTTAACAATAAGATATTCACAGTTACTACCGTTATATCGTTTTCCATTGGGATTTTGAACATGGAGCTACTCTTTCAACTACAATATTCTATGCATTTTACGACTTGAAAGTAATAGATTCATCTCAAGACTAGATAACTCGTGCATTACTAGTACTGACTACGTTAATAATATATTACTGCACTCCACATTATTACTTTATAGTCTACAGTGTGATATTACAGTGATACTACTTTACTACGGCAGTACTACCATATTACTATTTGTTTATTCTATTGGATTCATTTTTATTCCATTTTCATCAACTAGTAGCAGTCATCATCGTTTTGAATGAAGTTTCTAGTTAATTATGAAATATACAGAGTGACACGAGTCAATTTTGGAGTTGATTTTGAGTAATCGGCTCTTGATAAGACACTAATATGAGTAATTTACAATCTTATTATATTGAAGCTGTAAAGACAAAAAATTCACAGTCAATACAGCTGATTATCACGGAGAATAATATGAGTAAATCTTGAAGGTGTGAAGTGATCCTTCTTAGTTTTTACCAGAATTTTAGTATTTTTTAGTTTATCTCTGGTTAAAAATACAGATAATACCCTCATATTCGGCTACAAAACATTGTATTGATTAAATGTATTCTGTACATTCACTTGGTACTTTAATGAAAAGTTCTAATCTATAAATAATTCTACTAAAACACATTCCTAGCATGTTAATGGATCCAATACTAATCCAGGTTGGTAAGGTTGGACGTAGCTGGAAATGGTTGGACATATTTGAACAGTGATGAACATGGTTGCTGTTTGATAATTTAGTATGTGACATATCTGTGCTGGGAATAACTCCTATCAATCCTTCAGTATACAGGTATCTCTTCTGTCAGGCGTGATGAGATCCACTTTATAATGTCAGCATCCCTTATGAATAACACCAATGCTTCCCATACAACCAATGCTGACTGTATGTGACCTGATTCAGCAATTTTGTATAATGACCTTTCACCTTTTTGAAAGGTCGCAGTCACTTTTAATGCTAGCATGTAATGGTCTTGTGTCAACGATAGTCCTAACAAGTGTTGACAGTATTTTCACCCAAAATGTTCTTGGTTAACTATGAAATTTATTAGCTTGAACCTTGATAGCCGAAGTTTGATTGATTGATTTGCTGCCTTTATTTAAAAACCTAGGAGTGCGAAGTTAGGGCGCAGCCGGCCCTCTCTTACACTTAACCCGCCAATACAATATTCTAAGTTACAACTTGATATGTGGGGTAGGGTTGAATAAGTAAAAAACGAAACAAAACATTTAAATTACAGGTAATCACCTAGTATTAGAATTTATATTCATAATTGATTTAAAAATAGCAGGGTAAATAAATATTGAATTGATGCTCTACTAATATTTTATTAGGCTGTGAATAACAACAATATACGTCTATTGATATTGTTAGATAAAACCTGCTAATTGTCTATTTATTCATATAATAGAACTAAATTCAAAAATATGATATGATTTAGTAAATTGGTTCAATTGATTTTAATTTGTAAAAAATGTTTTATATATAAAACAAGTAGTCTACCTACTCTAGCCTATATTGCACAATGGCTCTTAGTAAAAACTGAGAAATTAATTAGTAAAAATTTGGTATAATTAAGCATATCTCTTATTTGTGTAGTTGAGAAGTTGATATTGTGGTAATTATTCGTATGTGGTATTATTTCTTAGTCTTTTTCATTCAATATCTCTTATATTAAAAAAGTTTTTTAGATTCTCGTGGTACATTCTCATTGTTTCTGAGAAATTATTTAAACCTTGGTATAATATTGAAGATACCTCGTAAACTAAAAAATACAAAATTGTAATATTATTAGTTTTTCATTGTTCATAATAAACGATAAAGAAAATTAAAATTACAATTGAAGAAACAATTTTCTTGAAACTGTTCAAGAAATAATTTAAAATCATCATCATGATTAAATTTCCAAAACACCTACGAATTTCCAAATACCAAATAAATCAAATAGTTTCATTTTTTGAGTTGTTTTTAACATGGTATGGAAATACTAAGCTAAGGATAAAAAAATGTTATTCTTTCCAATCATTATTAGTCAATAAATTAACATTACAACAACTTTGGAATGCATTCTACATGGAACAAGTAGGCTATAAAAAGTTAGAAATGGAAACTATAAATTATTTAATTTGGATAGTTATTAAACTGGCTCTTTCTTTTAGATTCATTTATTAATTCCTCTCGTCCATAAAGCACCGTAACGCAATACGCTATTGTTTTGTAATAGGAAAGTTATTGCTCTCTTGTTAATGCTTCCTATGTCTATGCCATTGCCATCTTCCGGCCTTTTAAGGATATCCTGTTCGTGAGGTCCTTGCTCCAATACCTGATTGGTGTCTTTCTTCTTTGATGTCATTCGTTTATAGAATTATTAAAAAGTTACTTTTAAAATGTAGAACTCTTATCTTGTTATCACTCCTGTCAAGTTTAGTATCGTTCTATCTTATTACTGTAATTAGTATATTTTACCACAGTTAACAATATTCAAGGAAGATTATTTAGTATTGGTTTCCAAGAGAGATTTGAAAAATGTATTTGGAGCCCTCTTTATTCCAAAAGAAATTGTTTTTGAATTATTTGCTACTTATTTATTCCTCCATTAATAATTGATACACTCAAAAGTCACATAGCTATGACTATCATTATCATTCAGGTCCAGGGTATAGATGGTTATTATCATTATTTCTTATAAATATATCTATATTAATAACTTGGAATATTGTTCAGTTACTGTTTTTCTAGCCATTCCTATGTAAATGACTAATTCTCATTTGCATTAGTAAATTCCTATTTGATTGTATTATCTATTGTATGTGACCCGTGCTCCGCACCGGTTCGCGAAAATCACAAATTTACAACACTACTGATTTTTAAGATGAATGTTTCCAACTTGGTTGAATCTGTTTAAAAATGTGGTTGATATTTTTCTCCAATTCATATATTTGAATGACTGTCTCCTAATTTATTTGATCTATTTAATTTAATTTTGTTTCAAAATTTATATTTTATATTTTTACAAAATAACACAGATTGGGAGAGAAAACTAAGGATACCTTGTACTATCTCTCTCCCAAATTTAAACAACATTAAAAAGTACGAATTAGGGCTACGGTATGTCTCCTATCAAATTCGTGAAAATTACTTTTTCAAGAGTTGAAATCCATCCATTGATATTCCCATTCATGAGTATAATTTATCTAACTTACTTGGTTGCTGTACCTTCTGCTTTTCCTTTCTCGAAGAGTACCTTATCTCCCTAACCTTAGAACCCAACCTTTCTACCCAACCAAACCCATCTATATTGACCCATTCTTGTTTGGTTCAATGTAGCGTATGTTCTCAATGGCGGGTCCCTTTTTTATTAGCTCCATTAGAGACTGGGTCCCACAAGTGCTATATTTGCGACTATGAATGCGCTAGTATCTAATTTATAGCCGTTATCGTTAAGTTAGCGCGCGTTAAATATGATAAATAGGTTTTCTTCTACCTCTGTTTTGGAGCTACGTGCTTCGGCATAGCTGCTAGCGTATTTTCTTGCAGCGTATGTTATTCGGTTGGTATACGTTATTAGTAAATTGTGTCATGATATAAAATATTGTCTTTAGCAATTTGTTGATTTTATCATGCATTAGATAGATACTCAGCTCAAATGTTTGAAACAAGATGAATAAAACTAGTGAAGATTCACAAATTCAAGTCAAGATTTAAAGTTGAAAATATGAGTAAATAAGTTCTAATTGAAATTGATGAACAAATTCAATAGAATAGTAGAGAATTTTTATGCTCACAATATTTTCAAGAATAAAAATTCACTTCAGTAATGATTTCATAATATTTCTATTGTAAAACTTCTCTCCTTTTACATTTCTATAATTTTTCTGCTAATGTCGTACAAATTATAAAATGCATTTATAATAGGATTTTGACGTGATTAATTTTAATTCTATTACATAAAGTTGTTGAAAATTTCACAATAAGTTGAAATCAATCCACATAGTCGGATTCACACCTCTTGCTGATTTATTGTAAGAGGTCGGATGTATTTATTACTGGTTTCAAATGCCTAAGATTTTGATCAGATTTCAGTAGGCTAGTTCTGCAATTTCAATTGACTACCCCTAATAAAAATAACGTCAAATTTACCATTGCAAAGTGATAATTTCAATTGACAATAATTTGACTGAGTCACTGTCGATGTTGTAGAACCGTTCCATAATAATAAATGTGATCTGTTTGGTCACGAAACCATGGTCCTGTACCAAATAAAACTGTAGAATTTGACGATATATGTAAGTTTTTATTTCATTTTTACAATAGTTATTTTATCTTATTAAATAAAAATACAAAGAAATTGTCAAAACCACAGATTTATTGATACTTAGAAAGACCGGTTTCGGTTGTTACACCATTGTCAATCTCTGATGAACTGAGTTTATGAGTTTATCAGAGATTGACAATGGTGTAACAACCGAAACCGGTCTTTCTAAGTATCAATAAGTCTGTGGTTTTGACAATCTTTTAGTATTTTTATTTAATATGAATAATTACCACAATATCAACTTCTCAACTACACAAAAAGTTATTTTAGCCGTTGTACAGTACTTATACCTGATTTCATTCTAATTGGAAATTCTTAAACATGAATCCATGCACATCAGGTCAATTTAAATTTGTAAGATTATTTTTTTTTTTCAAATTTTGTGCTTGTGAACTCCGAGGGTTCTCAGATTACCACACCTCAAATCAGTTCAAGTTTGAAGTTATTAAAAAAGTAACGAAACTACAATGTAATAAATAAAATAACTGTATTGGAACTTTATAATGGGATAAATACCCGAAACTAGTCGTGTCTCAAAGGAGAAAGGATATAGTAAATTCTATGTAATATACTTTCAAGGAGCGCTATTGAAATGAATGAAAATAACTAACCTAAGTTGTGTCTGTGCAACACTGGAAAACGTTGATCGCCTCTCTTCTCTAATTAAATTAATGATATCCAGGTTTCAATTGCACTGCTAGAAAGCTCCTAATCCTAAAAAAAATCTGAGGCTTCCACTCAGCCCTTCAATATGAATAGAGAGCTATCAAAAAGTTACTCTACTCAAATGAGATAACACTCTTGAGGTTTGGTACGCGCGACTTTGATCATACTGCGTAATGGGGTTCCCTATGGAAGTTGGTACTTCAGATTACTCTGAGGTGCATCCGTAGTTTGCTATCAAATACCCACCCTCCTTCCTACCCCACTCTTATACATGTTGTCCCACTGACGTGTCTGAAGTACATCTGTAGTTTTCCATGAAGTACCTCACTCTATCCCTTTCTCTCTCTCCCTCTCTCTTTCTCACTCTCTCTATCTATCTTTCTCCCCCCTCTCTCTCACTCTCTCTCTATCTATCTTTCTCCCCCCTCTCTCTCTCTCTCACTCTCTCTCTCTCTCTCTCTCTCACTCTCTCTCTCACTCTCTCTCTCTCTATCTATCTATCTATCTCTTTCTCTTCTCTCTCTCTCTGTCACCCTGATTAATGTCGTCTACCCTGGCTGCTCTTTATCCACGCTCCAGGTGGTTTTCAAATAGAAAACTGTGACATTCATAATGCAGTCGCTGCTGGTAGAAGGAATACTGATTACTCTCATTGCGAGCTGCGCTGATATACAGAAGGCCGTGCCAGGGGATGAGTGCTGTCACTTCAAATACTGTCAGTCAGCATTGGTTAAACGGGAAGCTTTGATGTTAATATTATAAGGAATGCTGACTGTTGAAAATGAATCTCACTATACTGTGTTCACTTCAAACTGTCAGCATTATTTGAATGGGAAGCCTAAATGTTAACTATAAGGAATCCTGACAGTTTTAAGTGAATCTCACTATGCTGTGTTCACTGTAAACTGTCAGCATTAGTTGAATGAGAGAATTAATGTTAACTATATAGGGGTTGCTGACAGTTGAAAGTGAATCTGAATGTAGTTGCTTTGCCAGGGCTCTGTGTACCTTTGCATTAAATTCTAGTTACACTCTGGAGAGGAACGATGCTGGGTTTGCATTGGATGTGGGTTTAAAAAGGAGAGAAGATCCCCTGGTAGAAGGGGAAAAATGAAGGGAAGACTAGGTAGAATATGTAGGGGGATGTCTGGAGGGGAATTAAAATAAATAGAAGACAATATTAGAGGAGTAATTTGAATATAGTGGAGCACTAGAATAATAGTGGAAAGGAATGGGGATGAGAGATGAGAGAACTAGATGACAGGATGGGGAGATGACTAATGAGAGTACTATATGACAGGAGATGTGAAGAAGATGAGGATATGAGAGGGATAAGACAATTACAAAGGAAAGGAAAAGGAGGAAACCAATTGCAATAAAGACGTGAAAAGGGAAAAGAGATAAAGAAGAGAGAGGATACTTGAGTAGAGAAAAAGAAAAGGAGGAGGAAGAAGAAGAGTAGGAAGTGAAGGATATGGATATGATGAAGGCAGACGAGGGCTATACTTGTTGGAAGAAGATAATGAAATAAAATGGATAAGACAATTAAAAAGGGAAAGGAAAAGAGGAAATCAATTGAAATAAAAACGTGAAAAAGGAAAAGAGCGAAAGGAGAAGAGAGTGGCTACTTCAATAGAGGAAAAGAAAATGGAGGACGAAGAGTAGGAAGTGAAGGATATGATTGAGAAGACAGACAAGGGATATAATTGTGGGAGTAAGAGAGGATGATGATGAAGGGAAAGCAAAAGTTTATTGAAGAACAAGAAGGAAGGAGTAGAGAGAAAAAGGGGAACGGAAGTGAAACACAAATTGAAAACGATGAACTCGAAGAATAATGTAAATAAATACAATATATAAAAATATTCAAATAAAAACATGGAAAAGAAAAGCGGAAAGCACATTGAAACGAGTTGGAAGGGGAAGATTGATGAATAGCTTGTAAGATATTAGAGTTCTTTATCCATTTAAGTTACAATATATTGGGTCTGGATCGTACACTTGATTCTTAATTAATCTTTATTGATTCATACAATAAGTAGGCTACATCATCAAAAATGATAGAGAGAGAAAAAATAAGGTAACCTTGTGCTATTCCTCTCCCAAATTTAGATAAGGTTACACATAGTCCGAAATAAGTTAAGTCCTGTAGTTAGTATTGTACACTAATTAAAATCTTAATTATTCATCGTTTTTCACAAAGTATGACAAATTTTATCAGAATGCTATTTGAATAAACATAATATAATATTGTGATATAACTATGAAATTGTGTTATGACACAGCTGTGAAACTATGAAATTGTGCTATAGCCACATGATATAACTAACTACTACATGATTCATGTAGTTACGATATAACTACATAAATAGGCTAAGGAGGAGTGGATAAAAGAGAGAATGGAGAATAACAAGTTGAACTTGAACAGCAGAAGAGAGGGTGAAGAAGTAGAAGAAGACGTAAATCATCGAGACCCCGTGTTATCAGATGGGCACGTTAAACTGTCGGTCCCGGCTGAAGTATGACAGTCGTAAGGCCCATTGATGGCACAAATGATATATCCAGGCGAGATGGAACTTCCATCAGGAACTCCCCACCAATAAAAGCCATACGAATATTATTATTATTATTATCATCAAGACGGTGATTACAAAGAAAAATTTTGATGATGAGTAGGATGGAAAGGAGGAGAGCAAAGCAAGAGGAGTGACATAGGTGTACATAGGTGAAAAGGGGTACTTTTCCTATACGTGCTGTGACATCATACACTTGATGCGCCGTGCTTAGTTCGAGCAGGTAGCTGGTTTTAGGAAGAGGGGGGGTAAAATGTGCTTGAGCAACTCCTCTCTTGTGTGAAGGGGTGGGGAGGTGGGGGTTGGGTTTTTGGTTGGTGGTTTGCATCACGTTTACCCACATCTCGTCTTGTCTGTCTCGACTGGCTGCTTGTTTATTCATTAAGGCACGAGTGAGAGGATGGCGACGACGAAGATGGAAAGAGAGGGTATGATGTTTGGGAGGATCAGGATATAGAGGAGATGAGGGCTGTCCCAGTTGGTGTAGGGAAAGTTTTAGCTGTGGAAAAGTTGTGGTTGAAAGTTGAACCACTCATCAAATGAGAGTTAAAAAAAAACTTATATTATGCAGCTTTTCCTAGTTATTTTACTACTGATTAATTAGACTTAATTCAATGAAGGTTTAGATGTGTTGACATGTTTTTTTCAGAATTCATTTATAGAATTAACAACTTTTTTATATTCAAAATATCATACTACGTGCATTCAATCTAAAATCTACTATATTCAATCGATTTACTGTCCAATTATTGATATGAGTATAGAAATGCTATATTTATTTTTATTCAATTTCCAACTGTGTAACACCATTGATGAGAGAAATCAGTAGAAAAACAGATAAAAGCTAAAAAAGTAAAACAATATACAATTTAAATTTATTAGTATAGAAATGCACTTACAAAAAATGTTTTATTTTCATGTTTAGTTGAATGTCTCATAAACCTTAGTAGTTTCACTATTGAGGCATATTTCCATTTACAAAAATATATCAATTTTTACAGATAAACACCTTTAATCAAGTAAATTTTCTGAACCCACGTTTATGCACTTTGTCAATTATTGTAAGTACAGTTGTCCTTAAGCTGCGTACACATATACGCGCCTCCAACCCGCACCGAGCACGCTCCGCCCTCGTACCGCCCTCGTTCCTCCATCGCACCGCAGTCGCTCCGCCCCTGCTCTGCAGTCGCACCGATCATGAACGTTATGGAAGATGTTAGCTCTTCTCGCGTTCCCCGGTCGATCCACTCTTGCTCCCCGGTCGATCATCAATCGATCTGCTCGAGTGGCGTTCGGTTGCGGAGCAGAGCGAAAGTCTGTACTCACCTTTACTGTGTCGATAATCTGACACTCTCCAATCCGACGTCTGAATCCGAATTCTGCATTTCTTTCTTACTCGAACTCTACCAAATCGCCTGTCGCTCATATCTCTACAAAATCCATCAAATAATGATAATAATGTATTGTCTGTCTCATTGATTGATCACATGTACTACACCGTGCTTTTGTCGTACTCATGATGTATTCATGATATGGATATGATAATAATGATAAGTACTCCATCAGAAAAAGGTTCAACTTATCTTGTCAAATACAAATATCTGACATCCTGGACTACTATACTCTACAAATTTACTTGTGACTTGGGAGGGACATGCGCAGCAGAGAAGGCATACGGAGGTAGGGATATAACGGCTGCGAAGTTGCCGTTCTAACCGGCCAGCATTCCTCTAATTTCTCGTGAGTATTCAAGCGCTCATGTTAAACTTACGGAGTTTCGTGTCTGGAATCCTTCAGTCGACTGACTCTAATCGACAAGTTGGCAACTGCGCTTCTACCTATCACTATATTCATCACTGTAATTGGTTGATCTCCCTCCATTTCTCTGCACCGCATATTCCTCCAAGTCTAAAGTTAATTTTGTAGAGTATAGTTAGGACTTGAACAACATGGACAAAATAGTTAGGTAGACCACAGATTGAAGAAGAATGGAAAAGTCATTTTCTTCTTCTGTGATTAGGCCTACATCAGACTTACACCAGAGTGCAGTGATAGATGAGACATTCAACTAAGAAGAACAGAGAGGAAGCGAGTGAGAGAGTAGAACGTGAGGTGACTAACTGAGTGAGTGAGTGAGGTTTCATGCAAATGTTGTGAGAGAGTTGTGAGGGCAAATGAGAGGGATTAGCCGCTGTAAGCTGCCTGCCTAATGAGGGCCACTCTTCAGGGATAGAGTGAGAGGGAAGCTGTTCCCTGTACTGCTTTGCAACTTTTAAAAGGTCTGTCACTGTACACGGAATCCGTTCATAACTACTAAATGCCTCTCCTTGCAACTGTGGTTTCCACAAAGTGAAAGTTTGTGTTTGGGTGAAGTTGCCGGCGCGGAAACTTCAAAGTAATGATTGTGTCAACGTTTTTAGTGCAGTGGAATATGTACTGTAGTTTGAAAGATGAACTTGTGGTCATTATGGTGAATTTCCACTAAACTGTTCATCTAAAGTTCTCATATTTCCTCCTCTAAAACGTTCCCACAGTCTTCACTTTGAAGTTTCCGATTGGTGAGAAAAAGTTCCATTTGGCTGAGTTCAAATATGAAGTATCGGTATGAAATTTTTTGTTGTTGATTGTTTTTAGTTGACCTTGAATATTATTGTCATATTTTTATCACACCCATTTCCGCTTCAGTTGTCCTATCATCATAAAATTACTACACTCTGTTTCTAAAAACAACTACAAGAACCAGTTTCATAACTGGGTTTGTACTAAAATATATAAATAATATTCGATTAAAGATTATAAATGCACCAGGCATTGACCAAGTAGGATCAACAATCTTGAATCAAGTACTCTAATATATACACTACAAATCATAAGACCAGTTGATCTTTATTGATGCATTGCAGCATATAACAAGGTGAAACTTAGTTTTCACCCTTTTATACCATCTAGAGAAAAAAAACCTGAAAAATATTCATTTCTACAAAAGTATCTTCAAAATCTTTATTTTTTTCAAATCTACAAAAGTATCATTGAGTGGAACAGAGAATGAATATTCAGATTTTCATTGCTTCATTTCAGAGTCGTGGAAGACTCATGTTATATCTATTTCGGACTAAGTGTTATCTAAATTTGGGAGAGGAATAGCACAAGGTTACCTTATTTTTCCTCTCCCTATCATTTTGATAATGTACTTATTGTATAAATGAATAATAACTAGTCCCATCCATGGAACTCTATGGTTCTATCAAGAACTAATGATAATAATAGGTAAAATGAGTTAAGAGACCCTGAAAATGAAAGAAGAAACTCATTCTGAATTTGATGAGTTGGCACCGACCGCTACAAGAAAATTGTACAGTAATGCCGGAGGATTTAAACAAATTGCGCCCGCTTTCGACATGAAAATCTGCGTTGGTAATTTGAACGGCCCGTCAATCTTTTGCAAGTGCTTTGCTGCCTGCAAGGGATGCCCTCCAATTTGCTATCGACTGGAGTTCAGTCCATCACACTGTAGCTGTAAAGCTCCTGCCACACAACATTGGCAAGGGTTTGCTTCTTCTATTTTCTCCTCAAACGAACTTTTCTTCTTCTCTTTCTCTTTCTTATTCTTCTTTTTCTTCTTCTTTTTATTTTTCTTCTCCTTCTTTCCTCTCTTTTCCTCATCACCAATTCTTCTTCTTCCTCTACATTTCTTCTTTTAATTACTATACTTCCTTCTCCTCACTTGATCTTCTTCTTCTTTTCGCACTCCTCACTTCCTCCTCCTCCTCCTTATTGTTCTCCTTTTTCTTTCACTTCTACACCTTATTCCAGTCTCTTTCTTCTTCTCCTTGACCTCCTTCTAAACCTAATACTCAATCTCCTCTTTTTTCTACTGCTCCTGATTCTCCTTCTCCTTTTTCGAATCCCAATCCTCATTCTTCTTGTTCCATTTTTTCCCACTCTTTCTCATTATCCTTCTCCTTTTACTACTTCTCTTCCTAATATTTCATCGACATCACCTCCACAGGCTCCAAATCATTCTTCTCCCGGCTCCTACTCTTTTCTCTTTATCTCCTCATGCTTATCGGCTTTCCTCTACTTTTCTCTTCTTATTATCGTTCATGTTTCGCTAGTTTACCTTATCATTCTCCTCCTCCTCCACTTCCTCCACCTTCTCCTCATCCTCCACCACCATCTCCTTCTTCTCCTATTTCTCCTCGATCTTCTTCTTCATCTTTTTATTTTAGTTTTGGTTCTTGTTCTTGTCCTCTTCCTACTTCTTGTTTCCTCGTCCTCCCTCTTCTCTTTTTCATTTCCAGGGAGTTCTTCTCGTCTTTCTTTTCATCACTTTCTTTTCCTCATTCTCCTCCTCCACCTTCTCCTCGTCCTCCACCTCCTTCTCTTCTTTCATCTCTTTCTCCCTCTTAAACTTCTTCTTTTCTCCTTACTTTTCTCGTCCTTTTCCTCCTTCCTCTCTTTATTCTCATTCTCCTCCAATTACTCGGCTGAGATCCGATGTAATTAAGAGAACTTAGTCTTGAAGTTGTTGTCCTGCCAAAGTGGATTTCAAATTTTCGAGCTGTACTTCATTGAGTGATAGTGGCAGAGCAGAGCAGAGTGGAGATTGCTGTTCCTTGTCAAAATTTCACATTTGTTGTAAGCGAGGCAAGAAACTGAGATAATTTACTTGGGTGGTGACTGGTGATTTTCCAGCTGGAAAACTGGCGAGGCGAGAAACTCCGAAAATTCGCTTGGGTGATGATCATTTCCATTATATTGTTCTTCTTAGTGGGGGTTTCTATAAGAGAGTTTCTATCTTTTCTTGAGAGGGTTTCAGTTTGTGATTTACTCTTCAAGCGACGAAATCCTTATTCAAAATGATATACTATACTCATATTTATTTGAAGTAAGAGTTCTTGTGATGATTTCAGTTTTGAAATTTATACTTCATGTGATGAAATCTGCTCATAAAATATAAGTGCCGGTTGCACAATAAAATCGTTAGATTTTCATCGTGATTAATTCCATGAGAACCAATCAGAGAAGCCTTCTTTTCAAAAAGTTTTCTCTGATTGGTTCTCGTGAAATTAATCACCATTAAAATTTAACCGGCTTTTGTGCAACCGGGCCTTACAATTCATTCTTCAGTATATGTTATTAAAACACTTTTTATGAGGTTTTTAGTTTTGATTTAGACTTGAAGAGATGAATTCTTTATTCAATATTTTAGCAATTGATTGATGAGGAGATTTATTTTATGAATGAGAAAGAAAAATACTTAAAATTATTAGTCATATATTGATGCGAATTTCTAATTATTAGTCATATATTGATGCGAATTTCTAGTCAAAATTATTGTTGATTGCCAACTGTAGGCTATATAAATAATATTAGCTAGTTCATCACTCAAAATAAATAATTGTAATTAATAATTCTGGTTTACATTCAATTAGAATCTTGAATGTGTATGTGTTGGTTCCCATATTTTGCTTTGACATAAGAAGAAATATATTTATTTATAATTTTTACAAAGTAGCACTGATTGGGAGAGAAAAACTAAGGACTCTCCTTGTACTATTTATTTTCCAAATTTAGATAACATTTTAAAAGTCCGAAATAGGGTTATGGTTTCACTTTTATAAAATTTAGTCCATGTTCACTAAAAAACAACGACAAACTAAAAATTTTGAATGTTGAAGGTTAAAAACAGAAATACCACACTCAAATCACCATTAATTGGAACATTTTTGACAACATTTAGAGCCAGAAAAAACACAACTCACTATTCAGAACAGCTGATTCATATACATGTATGTGATTAATTGACGGGTATGATCCCTGGAATGGCCAACCTTCAAACCTAAATCTATATATATATATATATATATATATATATATATATATATATATATATATATATATATAAAAGCGAAATGGCACTCACTCACTGACTGACTGACTCACTCACTCGCATAACTAAAAATCTACCGGACCAAAAACGTTCAAATTTGGTAGGTATGTTCAGTTGACCCTTTAGAGGCGCACTAAGAAATCTTTTGGCAATATTTTAACTCTAAGGGTTGTTTTTAAGGGTTTAAAGTTCGTCTTTTAGAATGTATATTCTTCTTCTCCCAATCTCTTAATTATAATTGAAATTTCCATATCATATGTTACTATAGAACTATAATCTAGATAGAGTACCTCTTCGAAACAGTTGTTAACTGTCAACTAAATTAATAATTTTGTCAGGTTGGCATTAAGTTGAGTTGACTTTGTTAGGTTGGCACCAAGATGAAGATTTAAATGCATTTATCAAGGAAAAATTGGGCACTGCTACTTCAATCCTGGGAATATTATATTACTAGCCGTCAGGCTCGCTTCGCTCGCCATATCCGTTTAGCCGGACGTTTAGTCTGGACCCCCGACTGGATTGTCCTAACATGATAAAAATGCAGGCGAGCGAAGCGAGCCTGCTAATCTCATTCTTGGACAATCCAGTCGGGGGTCCAGGGGGCGGAGCCCCCTGGCTAGACGGATATGGCGAGCGAAGCGAGCCTGACGGCTAGTCATATCATATTTTTACTTTCCTTGCCGTGTGTGTGTGTGTGTGTGTATGAGTGTATTTGCGTCTGTGTACACGATATCTCATCTCCCAATTAACGGAATGACTTGAAATTTGGAACTTACGGTCCTTCCCCTATAAGGATCCGACACGAACAATTTCGATATAATGCATTCCAAGATGGCGGCAAAATGGCGAAAATGTTGTCCAAAACAGGGTTTTTCGCGATTTTCTCGAAAATGGCTTCAACGATTTTGATCAAATTTATACCTAAAATAGTCATTTTTAAGCTTTATCAACTGCCACAAGTCCCATATCTGTAGAAATTTCAGGAGCTCCGCCCCATCTAGGTAAAGTTTGATTTTAGATTTCCAATTATCAGACTTCAGATACAATTTAAACAAAAAATTCCAAATGGAAAAGATTGAGCATGAAAATCTCTACAATTAATGTTTAGTAACATTTTCACCTAAAATTTAAAATAAGCTCGAAATTCGAGAAAATGTTATTATTTCAATTACAAACTGTTGGCAACTGTTGATTCTATTTAATCATTCACTATGAAGAGATAGCAAACGTCGTGTGTCTCCAGCCTTATTGTCCTGTCACCAGCTGGCTTGGATCTTTGAATAGTAGACTTGAGATGCGCGGGAACACTAGCGTCAGGTGATTATCATAACGGCAAGGAAAGTTGTGTGTGTGCGCCACACCAGATTTTTTCATTTTGCGCAAAAATATCTGGAAGGCATTGTTAACGATAAGAAGAGATTATATGTGATTGATGAATGGATGGCTGTGATCCCTGAAATGGCCGACCTTCTATGAGTACCCTTCTAACTTATCAATACAAAACCAACCTTGATTCCTTCATTTAAATCTGTTATTCAAATCCAAATGGTTCCAGAGAGAAAGAGATTCAAAGATAAATCTCAGTTATTCAAATCCAAATGAATTTCTAAGATAAATCAACATGTGTAAGAGTGAGTAATTGAGGGAAGTAGAATATACAGAGAGGTAGTTGGCACACTCTCATGTGCAGGTTATAGGGCTGCGAAAGACATACGGCTGTTGTGATAGGAGTGGGTGTATTCAAATTTGCTAAGCACAGACACATTTTCCACGGCACTGAGCAAATTTTCACAGTGGTTTGTTGTTGATCGATCGCTTTGTATATCAACACAAAGCACTCACTCTGTGTTTAGTTGCAATAACAGACTGTTTTGTTACCTAGCTGGTTTTTATCCTCTCAACAATGTTCCCATTCATTTTATCTCCATCATATCGGTTCAGTTTTTCTCATTTTCTCTCTTCCTCCCACTTTTTATGAGATTTTATCACTTCTGCTTTCGTTTATCCTCCCGCCTTCTTTACTCTTCATTTTTTCGTTTTTTTCTGGCTTTTTCTCTCCTCCGACATAACATTTGGGACATTTTTCTCCCATCATCCACAATTTGTGCTAACAGTATCTTCTTTAGTCTTTCGCCTCCTGTGTATTTTGTCTATCATCTTTCTCTTTTCCAATGCTTTCCTTTATTCAATCCTCTGTGATCTCTGAGAAACATTTTTCTTTAGTTTCTATCCCATCCCTAATTCTTCCTCTACCCCCTCTATCCTCTTCTAATCTTCTCCGTTTCTCCTATTCCTCCTTTCCCTTCTCTTATTCCTCCTCGTCTTCCTTATACTTTCCCTCTTCCCCTTCCTCATCATGATTTTCCTTATTTTTTTGTATCAGTTTCCGTCCTCACCATTCTCCAATTATGTTGTTTTCCCATTTCTATCCCCTCTGTGTTTTTCTCTATCTGCATTCAACCTTTATTCTATTTTGCCTTCTTCCTTTTGCTCAATCCAATGCAAACCTCTCCCTTCTGCATTTCCTTCTAAACCTTTCTTCTCTTCTTCACTCTCTTCCGATTCTCCATCCTAATTTTTTAGTTTTCTTCCTCTTCTTCACTTTTCTCCAGTTATCTCCCTTTTCATTTTCTTCTATTATTCTTCTCCTTTCTTGTTCTCCATCTCTTCCTTCTCCTTCCTCGTTCCTAGCCTCTTCATTCTCCCTTTTCTTTCTCCCTCTTCCTCACTTTTCTCCAGTTCTATCTTTTTATCATCTTCCATTTCTTCTCCTTTTTTGTTCTCCATCTCTTCCTTCTCCTTCCTCGTTTCTTGCCTCTTCATTCTCCCTTTTCTTACTCCCACCTCCTCACTTTTCTCCAATTATTTATTTCCTTCTAAACCTTTATTTTATTCTTCTTTCTCTTCCCCATTCTCCTCCTTCTTTCTCCATCCGTATTTTCAGTTTTCTTGCTCTTCCTCACTTTTCTCCAGTCTTCTCCTTTTTCATTCTCTTCCCCTTTCTTCTCCTTTCTCGATCCCCCTCTCTAACTTTTCCTTCCTCGTTCCTAGCCTCTTCATTCTCCCTTTTCTTTCTCCCTCTTCCTCACTTTTCTCCAGTTCTATCTTTTTATCATCTTCCATTTCTTCTCCTTTTTTGTTCTCCCTCTCTTCCTTCTCCTTCATTGTTTCTTGCCTCTTCATTCTCCCTTTTCCTACTCCCTCTTCCTCACTTTTCTCCACTTATTTATTTCCTTCTAACCTTTCTCTTATTCTTCTTTTTCTCCCCCATTCTCCTCCTTCTTTCTCCATCCTAATTTTTAGTTTTCTTGCTCTCCCTCACTTTTCTCCAGTCTTCTCCTATTTCATTCTCTTCTCTTTCTTCTCCTTTCTCGATCCCCCTCTCTTTCTTTCCTTGTTCCTAGCCTCTTCATTCTCCCTTTTCTTTCTCTCCCTTCCTCACTTTTCTCAAGTTCTCTCTTTTCCATTCACACACATTAATGGATGATTCATACACACACATTATCTTCTCTTACTTCCCCTTTATAGCTCTTCCTCTCTTCTCTTTCTTCCCTTTCCTAGTTCTTCATTCTTCCTTTTCTTTCTTGCTCTTCCTCACTTTTCTTCAGTTCTCTATTTTCAATTTTCTTCTCTTTCTTCCTCTTTGTAACTCTTCATCTCTTCTCTTTCTTCCCCTTTCTAGTTCTTCCTGTCTTCCTTCTCCCTCCTCACTCCTTCTCCCCTCCTTTCACTCTCTCTCTCATTCCCTAGCTTTATACCTCGGTTAGCTTGTCCATTTGTGCCTATCGAGCACTGTTTCATCGTGGTTTCAATTGAATGACTGCTCAGCACACATCCAGTAGTCAAAGTGATCCGATCAAAGCCTCAAGGTGAATTAGAACGTCCTGCACAATATTCCTGCCGTTCAAAGCGAGTATTTGCTCACTGCCATGTCTGCCATGTTCCATGTTATGCCTGGTCGACTCGCAACTGTTATCTCGAATCTGCACTGAATGTCAGTTTTGTCCCTCCCTGTGTAACTGTGAAATGAGTTTACTGAGCTTTGATTCCTCTCTGTATTTGTATAGCTGCTCTGTGATTGGATGGCATTCGTGAGCTTCATAAAAAACATTCGGGGAATAGGATGGTCGTTATTTGTAAAATTGTGGTAAAGACTTGGTGAAAAACGAGGAAAATTCGGGACCTCGGTATGTGAAACTGTGGCTGTTGAATACAAGTCTCTATTCCCGATTTAATTAAACTTTCGTATTGAGCTAGTTGAGTAAGGTGTATTCTGAAACAAAAATATTATGCATTCACAAAAGTTAAATTAATTTGAGTTTTGTAAACATTATTGGTAAAAACCAAATAAGAGTGGCAGATTCGGGTGGAATAACAAATACATGAGTTCAAGAACTCAATAATTTATCTTGAAATAAAGGTTTTCCTTTGAGTTATAGTGATAGTAAAAGTTTATCAAATAATATCATCGTTTTATTGAATTACCGAATCATATTTTTCCGTCTTAAACAAGTAAATCCTTGTTAACTTTGTTCGTTTCCACTCTACAATATTCTACATGATATGTGACATTGAATTTATTAAAAATGATTACTGTACTCAATACATCAAATTCTGGAATGGTGTCTAATATTGATTTTCTAGTTTCTGAATTTATAAATTGATATTTTACTGATCTTTTAATTGATTTTACTGATATTCACTGATCTTTTTATCTGTATTGAGTTACTGAATTTCATATTCATATTCCACTTCATGACTTTGTGATCTGGTCTGAAATAATAATCGTCAATATTTCTGATTAATATTCTACCTATGATCTGCATTAATTCATATTTTCTTCTCTCTTTGTTACAGGTGAGTAGTATTTCTTGTTCAATCTACCATCCTGATTCCACAGCTTTGTGATCTGTAAGTACTGTACATTCAATGGAAAGGTTTCTGCAATAATCTTTTGATTTTGATATAGTCTGGTTTTCTCAAATATGTTATTATCTCTTTACTTTGTTCCACCCAGAAGACTTCCCTTTTATCATATTCATATGTTTGATAACATGATATATTCATATTAATTAGGCCTTAATTGGAGGTGGTTTAGTTAATATCCATATGAATTTTCATAGTTAGTTCTAGTATATATGTATGCATATGCATTCATAGGCCAAGGTTAAATAATAATTTTACACTTAATAATGTTGAATACTAATGGAGTCAAGTAAGTTCTGGAGCCACTGACAAGCCTCTTGCCCAGCAGCATGAACTTCAGTCAGCCTTCCATGATAATATGAGTGTTGTGGACACTCATGATCAGGTGATTGAATTCGACCACATTGGCACAGAGGGTCAGAGGTGTATCCCCATGCTGTCGTCAGCTCAGCACACCAGTTCAGTCAGTTTTGTCGTCAGTCCTATTTAACTGGCTCGTTTGTTACAACAGTATTGTCAACAATTTTCATCGAAAAACAATTTTATTTGAGCTATGAGTCTTATTAGTAAAATTACAGAACCAAATACAGTAAGGCACCGTATCGATTTCCTTTTCACCAGTCATAATCTACCTGTTACAACAATGACTACTATCACTTTTAATGGGCCATTATGCGATTGTATATCCATCATCTTGCAGTATCGCTTGAAAACAACTGTTATTCGGTTTTCTTTACGTGTTGCCTGGTAACCGCTTGCCAACAGTGGTGTCGTGTTGAGGGGGGGTGATATTTGGCGCATGCGCACTGCACGATGCGCTGCAGACTATCAGTCAGTTCCGTTTGAGGTGTGGTGCGGGAAGGTTCGCGTGTGTCAGTGCAATGACTACTGTCAACTTCTAGGACTCACAGTGAACGTCAGTCATGGTTTTCATCTGATTCAGTTCTCATCTCAACCTGCCATCAGTTTTCCCAACTGTAATGATTTATTTCAATATTTTACCAACACTAACTCAAAACTTTCTCTTATATTTTCAATATTGTTTTAAAATAGATTATTGATTTAGTTATTTTCTTCTCTCCCCCAGTTTGTTCTTGAAAGTCTTCTGCATTGATTAACCTTCTGCGTTGTTACTGAATTATTTTTCCTCAAATATTATCATTTTTTAAATTTATGGATGTTACTAGTTTTAGCATTCACACCTTGCTGCATAACACACTACTTTATAAATAATGTGATTTATTGTTACTAGCATATGTGATAGATGTATATTGAATGTTCTGCATACTATTTGCATATTTAATTCCATTATTATAATTCATTTTGTTCATTGGTGTTTCTCTAGCTGTAGGTTCTTCATGTACTCATAGTTTATAGTATTTATATTGTTTACAGATTACAATCATTCCATATTAATTTAGAATTAATTCCAGGAATGGATCCAACATATTTTACTTCTACTTTATAAATGCTCGTATTTCACAATACATAATTTAAGAATTGGATGCATTTTTAAACTGCAAGAGGTTCAATATGGTACTGGTAAACAATATTGCTGCGTACTTATTCACTTGTTAATCTCTATTTTATTTCAAATTATGGATAATTATTATGAATATCATTCACATTTTGTGACCGATCTCCAGCTTGAATGATATTGAACTTTGAAGCTTTATATATTGATAATGAAATTGAAGCAGAGGTTTTTAAGCACCAAAGTACGACGTACTTACGTAAAGTCCATCGGTAGCTGGTCGCAGCTCTTGAGACTTAATTTTACAATAATTGTTTTCTTTTTCAATTCAAAAATTAATTTATTTCGCACATCATAATACATTATTACAAAACATTGTAACTAGCTGAAAATATACTAATATACAAATATACAAAAAAATACTAATGAAAATCCACTTAGAAATAAAACTTTTTTTAACATTATTTGTTTTGCTTTAGAAGACAACAACATGAAACATTGAAGAATTTTGATTGATGTCCTTTATATTCATGTTATCAATTTTTTATTTAATCAGAAGAAGGTTCAATGGTTCAATTTATTTGCTCCATATTGACGGAAACTATCAATGTATTACTATATGTATCACAACTATTACAATCGCGGTGTAATTCTAGCAGAATAGTAAGTTGTCCATTGTTTTTTATCTTCAATCGTAGAGGCTACCTTTGTTTACTGACATCAATACTATAATTCAAGCTTGGTTGAAACCGCAATCACTTTATTTTTGTGGTTCAATTTGATATCACCTTGACTAGTTCAAATGCCGCACTGACAGGTTCTTGTATTATTTTACGTTTCCTTTCTGTTGGTTTGTTTTATATCCTCAACAGAAAAATGGTCAAATTACATTTTTTATAACTAATTTCAGAAATTTGATACTATTCGGCAAGATAATATCTATGAATGATAATAACTAGCGGTTTGAAATAGATACTGTATTGTAATCTTGGTTTGGTTCATCTTGAAACTAATCATATAATAGGTGTTTTAAAGTTGAGATATGTTTTCAATCCGGTAATAGATATTCATTAGGTTTCAAAGTCTTCGACATCTTGAGGGCATGACGAGGATAGATATCTTTATTACAGTATTTGAACACCTGTCAAAGTTGTATTAATACTGTATCTATTCTTGCAAATTATGCTTAATTTTTGACTCTTTGAACATCTGCTCTCCAAGAAGAGAGAATTTTGATATCTATTATTTGAAAAGAACGATGATAAAGATCCAATCAGAACACATTTTGGTGTTTTTATTCATGTTAGGAATTTTCATCAATCGAATTTAGAGGCATTGATCAAGATCCAATCAGAACACATTTTGGTGTTTTTATTCATCTTAGGAATTTTCATCAATGGAATTGAGGCATAGTTTGAGACATTGATATCTGATTAGTTCTCAATCAGGTACGGTAGTCTAGATTGATACAATGTGAAACAAAATATTAATTGAAAACATATAATATTTGAACTAATAGAATTACATCATTTTTCTGATACTAAAGCAATCTCTTGAGGAATATCCCCATTCTCAAAACCCTACATCAGATCGGTGATTTCTAGAACCCCTTTTCCATGTAATGGTAAATCTACGATTTGCTTAGGGCGTAACACTGATGCCAACCACCTCCCTCTTGCTAAAGGGTGTTACGTAATTTAAGGATGTTTGCTGAGTGGGTGTTGGTCTATAATTTCCAGCCACGGAAAACTTTGTGGCTTCTATTTTCATCCAGAATGCTTTTCCCTGTTTGAAAATTGTGTGTTGTCTGTTTTGAGAAGCGGACGGCTGACTGATGGCTACACAGCTCAATCGATTTCCAATCAACGCGATATGCTTCAACGACGATGTTTTGTAGTTGTTGTTTTTGTTGTAATCATTACAATGGTCCTCCATCTTGGAAAACTTTTCTAGGTGCTGTCGGGTATTGGGGTTAGTAGATGCAGCCTTAAAGTAGATGTGATACTTTATGGCTGTTTTCTTAGGATATAGTTAGGAATTGTTACTCTTTACGTTCAAACTTCTTCGATCACTGGCTTTACCCTTGTGGAGACCTGGAGAGTATTTCTTTCTTGAACTTACTGTATTTGTTTCTATCTCCGTGAACTTTGATATTTCTTGTGGAAAAATCAACTTAATTAGTCCAATAAAGATAGAAGTAGGGAACTCAAGAATATCTTTCCATTATCCAATTAAAACTGAAATCTTCATTAATTTCAAGATAGTTGTTGAATTAGTTTTTTTCAATTATAATGTCTCTCTAATGCTTGTTAAGAACAAATCCAGGGTATTCTTAATCCTTATTATCGTAAATTATTAAATATATGCACTCCAACTCAGATTTGTGAACGAGATATTCATAGTTCATAGATAGTCTGGATTAATTCTATCTGTTTAGTGTTACTTCTCAGCATGTATTATAGTTATAGAAATCCAGTCATTATGTCTCTATAAAATATTCTATACCTGAAGTTTTTATTGCATCGTGGTTCTTGTCATGCTATAGAAGATTGATAGAATGGATAGAACCATAGCTTCTTGAAGTGTTATTGAATCATATCATGAATTAAAAATTCTGCTTATGTTGGAATATGTGGCATGTCTTAGTTTCATTCTCTCTATTCAATGTTTATAGACCGGTGATATATTCCTACTTTTCACATTTTATTGTCTCTCTTTCTCGCATTTTTTCTTGTTCTGTTCCTTTACTTATTTGCTGAATGATTGATCGTCCAATTCTACATCTTTTATTTCTCTGCTCAAACCCACTCTCACATTCTCTCACTCTCTCAACTTTCACTTATTCACTCTCTTCCTCATCATATCTGATTTTCTCTAGCTTTTCCTCCTTTCTCTTAACTCATCCTTCCTTCCATTTCTGTTTTTATCACTTCCTTCCTTATCACTATAACCTTATCTTTCTCTTACTCTACCAATCTAGAACCCTAGAACACTTACATTTATCCTCCCACTTCCACACTATTCCTTATCTCTTAAAACCTCATCAACATTATCACTAATTTTTCATACACTCGTTTTTATTTTATCTTTCAGCTCCACTCCCAATCACAAAATTCATCTGCCTCTCCTTCATTGTTTTTCCCTCTTATTGTTTTCTTTTCTCTATCTTTTTCCTTCTTCAGCTCTAGACACGGTGCCTCCTTATTATATCCCTATCCTTATCTGTGCTACATTTTCTGTACTTCCTCTTCTTCTCATTCTTCTTCAAAAGCTTCATAGAATATCTAAGTGGATCTTCCTTCAAAAGGTTCACCTTCTCTCAATCACTCTCTTCTCTTTCTCTCTTGATCATCCATCTGGTTTCCCATTATAATTTCCCTTCATTACTTTGAAAACTATATCATCTCTGTTCTCCTCATCATCCTTATGCTTTCCCTATTCTAATTGAATGATAACACGCTATTCAATAGATGGGAGACGTTTAATATCTGTGGAAATTGAACGATTCAATTTGGTTCCACCCTGCAGGTCTCTTGATGATCATAATTGCTATTGTAATTAATTGTCTGCCAGAGATAGATAGCTAACTGGCTTCTTACTCTAATCGTGGGATGGGAGGTGGGCGCTAACTTACTCTTACTCCAAGCTGCTCTGTCTCACTTTAACCTAGTTACTCTCGAATAACTCTCTCTTACTATATACTATCAACTTACTCATTCACTCATTTCAACCCTAATAAGCTCTCTCTTAACTCACTCTCTCTTATTCTAACTCTAATTTACTCCCTCTTCCTACAACTCCAACTTATCCTCTCTTACTCTAACCCTGACTAACTCTCTCTTTCTTCAACTCCAACCCTAATAAGCTCTCTTCTATCAACTATAACTTACTCTCTCTTATTCCAACCCTAGCTTGCTCCCTCTTCCTACAACTACAACATATTACTCCAACCCTGATCAATTGTCTCTTTCTTCAATTTCAGTTTACCCTTTCGAATAACTCTCTCTTACTCCAACACTTACTATATACTATCAACTAACTCATTCACTCATTTCAACCCTAATAAGCTCTCTTCCACCAACTCTAACTTGCTCTCTCTGATTCTAACACTAACTTACTCCCTCTTCCTACAACTTCAACTTATCCTCTCTTACTCTAACCCTGACTAACTCTCTCTTTCTTCAACTCCAACCCTAATAAGCTCTCTCCCACCAACTATAACTTACTATCTCTTATTCTAACCCGTACTTACTCCCTCTTCCTACAGCTACAACATATTCTCTCTTACTGCAACCCTGATCAATTGTCTCTTTCTTCAATTTCAGTTTACCCTCTCTTACTTGAATTCATTCTCTCTTACTAGGCGGTCCGCCCTGATTAACTTGGAAATGACATCAGGATGCTTTATTGCTGGCAGAAGTTAGTGAACAGCAAGCTCCAGTTCATTAGTAGTAGTTTACAGGATGTTAGAATGTCTGTGATCGCGGTCTAACCCAGCCTGACACGGGTTAACAGAAACCTAGTGATCAGTTAGACTGTCGTTCTAGGGGTGTATGGAACACGGAATGTACCACATAACTATTGCTGTGATAGCTTATTGCTATCCTAATTGATATTGTTTGTGGTGGAAATGTAAGCGTATTTCGACATCTATCTCTACAACTGTATGTTGACAGTTTATGGGGCTGTTAGTAGTCCTAATTGTCCCATCACATGTAACTCCCAATAGATATGATACGTACTCACGATACATAGACCATAGCTGTCAAGTTAATCTTCTAACCACTGTACTAACTATTGCCTGGTTTTGATGGCGTTCCAAACTGTTCTGACACATTGGGATAATAGCATCTACAACACTATGATTTTATGTTGATTGGTACATTGTTAGATCTAATATTGCACAGTATAACTACGGTAATAGCTAATTGATATTGTCTGTGATTATCCGAGTATTGATTTGTTCAATCACTGTGGTAGCTTTAATGATCGTTTAATGTTATTGTCGTAAAATTATTTCTCACTTATTATCTGTTGAATAGTTGAAAATCGTAGGGTGTTCTCAAATATGTTCTAAGATAAAGCTCAGATTTTTCAGATCTTCATACTCTAAAAAAATGATTTTTACTATCCTGATTTGTTTTCTTCAAAATCTAGAAATAGTAATATAATTTTAAAATATATTTCTTATATGAAATTAAATGGAAATACTCTTCTTAAGGCATATATATACTCTTTATTATCTCTTATTGAAGAGGTTTCAAATATTCAATATACAAGCTAAGCTGGAGGATGCATTTTCTAGATTTGAATTCATAAATTGTATTGACATCAAATAAGTACTTTTATAGGAGAAGGAATCATCGCTCATTGGTACAAATCGATTTTGCTACATCTATGTGATACTTTATTTTCTTGATAAATTCATTCCTGTCAGTTTTTATTCTAAATCGAACACAATCCATTTTTTCGACAAAAATTGAAATGTCATTGCTATCAGAGAAATTTTGGTGTTTTGAATTCATATCTAGGCAATTTACGGCGTTTTCACTGCCGTTCGTTTTCCAGCGTTACAAATGTCGTGCATTGGTGCGGAGTAATTTTTCGACACTGCTTCAATCTATGCTGATTTGTAGTCAGGAGCGTATTTTTCAATTTGACGCTATCTGAAGTGAAATGTTTCCTGTGAGAGGAATTCAGGACATTTCGGTCACCCTCTTTCTCTCTGCTCATCTTCTCTTTCTCTCTTCTCCTCCTACTCCTCCTCCTCCTCTTCCAATCTCACTCTATGTCATTATATTTCTTTCCTCCTCTTTATTCTCCTTTCCACCTCATCTCCTTTCACTCATCTGCCCCCTCTTACTCTTCTAACTTTTCTTCACCTTTCATTCTCTCTGTCTTGTCTGACGCAATCCTCCCTATCTTTTTTCCTCTACCGTCCAAGTGAAATTGAGCCTTCAACACTTTAGTCCATTAATCATTGCCTTATCAACAGTTTCTAGAGAAAAAAACGGAATAAGTCTGACTGGATGTCCAAGCTGTTGCTTTGATACAGGCTCGACTTTGGATGGGTGACCGAGGGGGAAAAAATCTGCTACTATTTCCTAGGAGGGGAAGTTTGACTAATTTACTTACATCTGGTATACTTTGATATATCATTCTGTTCGACTCACAATATAGCAATGATAGACAGCTAGGAAATTGTGTATTTATTCTTACAATAAGGTAAATGATAGAGTGAGGGAAAATAAGTTAACCTTTGGCTATTCCTCTCCCTCTAATATTAGATAATATTACACATGTAGTACAAAATACTTCAAGTCTTTTAGTTCTTCACTTTACAAAATGTTCTCTTCAATTTATCAGTTTGCTCAGAAATAATTTATTTCAAAAGATCTAGTACAGTCAACTTTGTAGTGTTTCAATCAAAGAATTCATTAACTTTAAATTTTTATCTTTTTTTATAAATATGGAAGAATATTGCTAATTGATCAAATATTTTCGTATATTTCTAATAATGATGCTTGAAAGCGCTAAAGACCGGATAATGTGAAGAAATGTTGAATTGCCCATAAATAGTTTTCTTAAATTTGTATAAAATTGACCCAAGAGCGATGCTGTGTCAGCTATGAAGGATTTTAAGATTACTAGGGACAGGAAGCTCCAAAATATACAGAAAATTATGAAATCTTAGCTTTAAAGGATCTTGAGATCTACAAGAGACAAGTAGCTCCAAAATCCACGGAAAGTTATGAAATCTTCAAGTTTTCTAAAGTTCAAGGATTTCATTATAGACTGAGTCATAATAATAATTGAAGTACAGTAATTAAGATGAGTAAAGTGTAATTAATGATTAGGGTTTCAGATTGTAAATTTACTCCATTGAGACAATGAAAGCAAATAAATAGTCGTCCAATTATAGTTTTAAAAAAATACTGAAATAAATATAGGCTATTCTCTTCAAAAATTAAAGTAAAACTGTATCATTCATACAGTAGAGAAGGGGAATTAGAATAATTAAACCAATCAATCATCTGACCACCACGACGTAATTAAGTTGGAGTTGCCCAGGAAAATTCAATTACATCTTCAATTTGATATTGGTTAAAAATGTGTTGACAATGCGAAAGGCGCAAAATTGTGATGGAAAAAGAGCGAATTAGAAAAAAGAATATTAAAAAGGGAAAAGTTTGTAAAAGATTGAGAGGGGAAGGGAATGATAATATGAAAGTGAGAATGGAAACAGAATGGTATGGCAATGAAAATATAAATTGAATGGATGATAAACATCACTATCATCATCATCACTATAATAACATAATCACTTTGTAACAATCATAGATAGGAAACAATTCTTTCGGGCTATGATAAGCGTCATCATCACTATCATCAATAGAAAATATCTTCATGGCTTCGATGAATTATACTGTATTTTTGAATCATATAAATGATAATAAAGCAATCATCATATGAATGGGTGGAAGAAATCGGATTTATTGTTTGGAGGTCTTTGCAAATATTTTCTGAAAAAATCAGAGTTCCACAGCCGATCTGAGTTGGAGCTGCAGGACACGCATTGTGTGGGCCCTATGGGAATTACTGGCTCAACGAGTGGTCGTCACAATTGTTACCGAATCCAAAATTGAATCGCATGCACGATCTCGAATCATCATCATCATCATCATCCAATCCAATTTAAAATCCGCTCTTGTCTCTTCCATTTCCATCCGGATGCTGTAACTTTGAACTGTCATAATTTCTCATCGACAACATCAATAGTTTCCATTCGTCTAATACTGACAGTTTTAAGTGAATCACACTCTACGCACGCTATGTTGGCCATCACTTTAAACTGTTGGCATTCTTTGTGAAAATTATCAGTGCTTCTCATTGAAGTAATGCTGACAGTTTTAAGTGAATCTTGCCTTGTTGACCAGCTTTGTTCAAATAACCGTCGTATAATGACGCAAGTTTGGAGATTGTTTTCTAAATATCCATTGGCCTCATATCTCTGCAGTTGATGAGTGCTTTGTTTTCTAGTATGTGTGTTTTACATTTTTTGAGTTGGATTTTCGCTCGTTAGGTTCATTGTCGCATTGGTTATTGTAACTAGAAAATAGTTATCTACTTTATGAATGTCATAAATAATATAAATGAAGAAGTCTAGTGATGAATGGTTTGTGAATCTGATAACACTGTAATTCCACGTTTTTTGAAGTAATTGAGTGAGTAATAGATGAAGTGATAAGCATAACCTATTTTTGAACTAGTTCTATCAAAATTTGGGGAAGAAACAGTTTCGGGCTTCGAACCTGTTCTTCGTCTCCCAATCATTCATAATTAGTTATGTATGGATGTTTCAATAAATGAATAAAAAAATTGAGGATCAATTGTGATCTTTTAATGTATTTTACGGCTGTTTTTTTAAATTGAGGATCAATTGTGATCTTTTAATGTATTTTACGGCTGTTTTTTATAATGGGGTTATAATCATGTCTCATCATAACTAATCCAATTATATTGATCCCTTGTCATCTTGTATGAATCAATTTGAAGATAGTGGTGATTTGGGAATTGAGTGTGAAGTCGACTTAAAAAGCTTATTTATTTCATCTCTGGGAATAAATTTATCAGAATCGAAGTAAAACAAAGCTTATTGAAAGAGGAAGTAAATTGAAAGAATAATTAAGTTATTTTGTTGAGTAAAATAAAATCATCATGTTCGAGTTTTGAGTGAAATTGTAGATTCCGATTTGACCGTCGTCAAATGTTGTTGGGAAAAAATCCATTATAATTTTTCAATATAATAATTTTTTTCTGAAATAATTGGAAATTTTATCAATTAGAATTATTAAATAGATCTGTTGTCATTACAATCTTGTGCTAAAAGCCACCGTATAACTATTTGATTTGATCAGTTCCGTCAGCATGATGAGGTGCATTTGAGAATACAAACACCCAAAGCATTTTCCATTCCATTTTTTTTCCTTACTGTTTCATTAGCTGTTAGTAAATAATGAATTTTCATTCAACGAGTTTATGTCATTTCGGAGCTTGTTAAGAGTGAGTTAGGGCTCATGAACTCGATTTTCCTCTCCCATTCAGAAGCTCGTTCATTATATCTCGTACTGAAAAAAGTCCATTAGCTTATTGCGTTCATAGAATCCTATTACTTTCTCAACCAATTTCCAACATTCATCCAGTTTGGTGTATTGGACAGTTTCCATAACATTAATATACGTACGTCTCGAACGTTAATTTTTATTGAGGTAGATAAACTCATGGACTAGGAATCAATGAAATCGATCAATTATTAATACTGTAGTTTGTTGTTGTATTTTTACTTGATGAATAAATAAACTTTCTTAATCTAACAATAACTTTAAATAATAAACATAGTGGTTGAATTAATTTCTCATAGTCTATTTTGTTCATCGGTGAAAATGTTGAAAATCCATTTTAAAATGTTGTAAATAAAATTCAAATCACTTTTGATGTTTTGATTCAGCTCTTGTGTAGGCATGAGAATAATACTATTGTTATGTCTATAGTCATACCAGTATCTGTGCATCATGCATGACCCCAGTTGAATAAATTATGTCATCAGTCATCGGCAATTTCATTGCATCACTAGTTTCCTGTTCACGATGTAAAATATAGAATTGACATCATGGTTTGTTTTTCTCCATTTCGAGTAGTGTCTATCATCTCTCATTACTGTTTTTGTATAATATTTTTCACTACAACATGTTAAATTAATACTTGAGCTCTATAAAAACAGTCGTTAGGTCATGTCATTGATCAGGTGCGAGCTGAAAACTCTGACACCAGACCTTGACCAGCCAGTCCACACGATATTATTATTCTCTTCTATTTCACTATCCATGTCGAACTGCAAGTTAATAATTCGTTTGAACTATTTTGACGACACTACAGACTGATTTTTGAATAATAGTTTTGAAAAAACTAGTACTCATGTGTGGAGCGCTTTCGGATTTTTTAAAATTCGTTTTCAACACTCTTATTATAAAAATAAACTTCAACAGAATAACCAATAATTTTCAAGAGCAGAAGTAACATGTCTTGAATGTCCTCTGTAAAATAATACATACCATTACATCTAATCGTAAATAAATTCCTTATTGGACAAAGTTAGGCTCAACTCACACTTACGCGACTCAGGTCGAGAAGACACTCGACTCTAGTCGACAGCATGTGTTTCCAAATGGTGACACTCAGACCAGTCGATTCTAGTCTCGGCGACTGTCACCATTTGAAAACACATGCTCTCGACTAGAGTCGAATCTCTTCTCAACCTGAGTCGCGTAAGTGTGAGTTGAGCCTAACTTCAGATTATAATTTCAAATTGTTATAAGATACTATGTTGTTGAAATTAAATTATTTTAAAATGATGAAAATACTTTCTTATTATACGTTTTGAAAATTAAAAACATCACCCGAAAAATACAGTTTTCCAAATCCATTTATTCATGAACAGTATTTATATTTCTGTCTTCTCATTGTTTGTCATGAATTGTGTAAATTAGTTTGTATATTTATGTTAGCTTTTTGGACATCATCATGTGTATATATTATGTGTGTTGTGCAGCATTCGTGAATGTTATTATTTTCTGTGCTCATCTATGTCATTACTATTTTCCTTTCCCCGTCATTCTTATCTTCTTTCTTTCTATTCATTTTCATCATACTTTGTGTTTCACCTAAGATCTTCATTGGTGTTCATAAAAAGAAAACTGTGGTGTTTGTGGTGGTGGTGGTGACATTGTTGTTACTTGGTGATGGTACTGAAAGTTTGTGTCAACAATTCTAAAGTTTCCATGTCCAACGCAGCATGTCAAAAACTATAAATGCATACCGTGTGTAAGTTACCAAAACTATTTCACTTTTATAGTTTTTGTGTTTGAATTGTTGTTGATTCTCTCATTGAGTTCTCACTCTCGCCATTAGTTTATCACTAACTTGTTTGTTAATATTATCCGTTCTTCATTTTCAAATTTTATTTCTCATTCTAAAATTCACTTTGTCGCTTCTGTATCACTTGTTATATTGTTGTTTTTGGCGGCTGTAGACTTCCTTCATACTTTCTTGTATTTTTACGGTGATATCCACTTAGATTTCATACTCATGATTTACTACTTTAACGTTCTGAAATGTAAATAATCATTTTAATCATTACAAATGCCCAGAAGACGCTACTTTGAGAATTTCAGCAAATACACCTGAAATTGATATACTGTAGAGTACAGTAAGTTTGAAATGAAAGAAAAAAGTAAAATTTGATTGAATTTATGTAAATTATATTTATTTTTTACATTCTATATTGAATTAGTGATTTTTTTAAATTCAAACAATTTTTTTAGATTCAAATAGTATAGATTCCTCATAAAATTCGACTGATTGCTCCTGTAAATTGCTTGCTTTCTCACATGTATATTGTATAAATAGACCTAATTGATATTTGCTCTGCTACTCCAAAGGTGCGTACAGATTTACGCGCCGCGAACATGAGAAATTCACTTTTATTCAGCTGATGACAAGCTTTTTATATCTATGTCTTATACCGTTTCTGTGAAAATACAGATATAGTCAGCTGATTAAAAGTGAATTGCTCTAAATCTAAAGGTGCGTACAGATTTACGCGCCGCGAACATGAGCAATTCACTTTTATTCAGCTGATGACAAGCTTTTTATATCTATATCTTATACCGTTTCTGTAAAATACAGATATAGTCAGCTGATTAAAAGTGAATTGCTCATGTTCGCGGCGCGTAAATCTGTACGCACCTTTAGATTGATTTCAATGGAATAAAATATAATTCATGTATTTATATCCTTTTCAAAGATGACCAACTATATTCAAACATCACAGTATTATACTATCGTCAACTTATTGCATATAATTGCTCCTAATAATGATAATTTTCGCCAAAATGTTTGGTGGCCCACTTGAAAGAATCTGTATTAACAAATTTCAAATATCTGTATTATAGATTAACAAATTTATGTGTCATAAAAACATATATAATATGAATTGAATATAGAAAATAATGAAATAGAATAAAGTTTTCGTGATACAGGACACGTTTTTCGGGTGACTAGTGATTGAATCGGATTCAGGGTGCATTTCCATGTTCTCTTCCAGAGGCAAACTCACGTCTGTGGGTTCAACTACTCGTACGAATTGCTGAGATGTCTGTCTGCTTTTTAACGAGATTCGAACACGCTTCTTCCATATTTTGCCCACGGCGAAACGATCGCTCGGCTCCATCATTTCTTTTTTATATCTGCTTTCAATATTCTCGTTTATCTTTCGCCCATATCATCACTAACATGTAGTCCATATCTCATATTTCACATCTTCGTTCCATATTTTTTTGTCATTTTCAATATCTTCTTATATGTACTGTAGCTGTCGGCTTTTCTAGTCAAATGCTGAGGGATGTTCATTGCCAAAAGTGATTTGAAAAAATGTGATCTATAAATGAGAGTTGATTAGACTGGAATGTATTTGATGAATTGATTGTAATGCTTAAATTCATTGTCTCTATTCTGCTGCGCATTGTCATAGTTTCCAGTGCTCTGATCATCCTGTGAATGAATATTAGAGAGTGAATTCCTGTTCAGTACCATATTTTCTTGAAATGTATGAATTAATTTTATATATATAAAAAAACAAATTTTGTATAGTAATGAAGGTGATTTATTATTAAGTACAGTAGTAGATATTCGAGGTTGAGTGGTAGAGAGGACTTGAAAGTCCTAACTCCGCCCAATAATTTTTTTTTCATTTTCATATTCAAGTTTTGCATTTTTTAATTAGAGGGTGAGCACGTGTAATAAAAATAAGTGTGAAATTCAAAGATTTATTTTCTTGAAATTCTTAACAAATCGATCGTCTTTGAAAAGAAATCATATTCATTAGAATAAAATTTTGACAGAGTTCATAATCAACTATGTTGAACGTATTGATTAATGTCGTTATTGAATGATAACTTGAGTGAAAAAGTGCGTAACCTCGAAAGATCACTACTTTACCAAAGTATAATCAGTACCTAACTAGCTCATTATTGAATGGATGTATTGATTCAAAACTGAAGTAAATTGTTAGTTTTGGCATTTTCTGCAGTCAATGAATTATTATTTTTCCTTCAAGCCCAAAAGATTAAAATCTATAATATATTAATAATTTTCATCTGCTGGTTCATTTAAATTTCCAATTAATTATCAACTTTTAATTTAATTTTATTCTTTTAAGTTTAAGTCTTCGTTCGACAAAAAGGCGAAGAAATTATTCCTCACTCTGCAACTGAATTTTCTTACAAAATGTCATCCGTTTCACGATTATATTTATTTACAACCGTACAAAATATCATTAGGAACTCTCTAACGTAAAAGCTATACCTCGGAAATGTCAATGAAGAGTATTGGAAGCCATTAGCGTAGTACTTGGCGCTGATATCTAATTCATAGCTGCTAAATTCCACAAGATTTTCCGTTGCGAGAGTTTCACGAGACACGGTGTTATTGAATTCCGCCGGGTTCATTCAGGGCAGAGACAGGGCAGGGCACGGCACAGTGTTCCTCCCTCGCTAATGCGTTACTCTTCAGAAAGGCATTAATATTGGATGATGTTCAAGCTGTGATGATTATGGTAATGTTGGTTCAGAATCTCATGACGATCATGTTGATTTAAAAGCTCTTGAATGATGGTAATGTTGATTTAAAAGCTTGCGATGATGATGATGTAAGCACATTAATTTCCCTCTAGTCAGTTTGTTCCAAATTTCCTCATGAATTTTGTCGTAGAATGTTATTGTCCTTGTTCATTGAACGTTTAAAATTTTGATTGATTTATCTTCACATGAATTGAGCTAAAGTGAATGTCAGGCAATCTTGAAGATCTTCAGTTGACACCATCTATTTTTCATCATTTCAAAATTGAAAATTTAATCTATATTTTCCATTATCATTGAACAAATACTTCTGAGGATATGGCCATAATTACTACGCTATGAGGCATGTGGAAAAAGTAATGATTCATATGAAGAATTTTTGTGGTTTGTTTTTATAAGTTTATATTTTGCCAAACAACAATGCTTTACTCATCAAAGTAGTCTCCTTGATATTCAAGAAGGGATGGAATTGTAAAAATTTTCAACTTGTTGGTCTCAGTCTTTCTAATGTTTTCAAAAGTTCAGAAACAATGATGTCCTGAGGTCAAAATACCCTAAAACATGCTTCAAAAAAGGAAAAATCGCAACTGTTTCCATCTTGTAATTTCTGATACATTGAAGAATCCCTTTCGAGCCTCAATTCATACTATATTTTACCAATATTGAATGTTTAAGGACAGAGTTGATCTATATAAGCACTAAAATAATAAACCTTATTCCGGACCACTTCCTCATAGACTTTAAGATTAGTAGAAAAACTAAACTAGAAATAAAAACCTGGACATACAGTAACTTTTTCTTCCATATCGACGTATGAATCTCGGGATTTTTGCTCAAACTACTGTTTGCAAGGCCAATTCTTTTAGAGACATTTGTTAAAGTGGGCTCGTTTACATTTTTTGCACTTTTTTTTCTCCTTTTCTCTTTTTTCCTTCTTTCTTCTCCTTTTCACCCTTCATTCCTTACTTTTATACCCTCTACCTGCCTATTACATGGGAAACCATAGTTGGCTAGGTATTTTCCTCCTTTCTTTCTTTTCAGCACACCCCGCCATGAAGCCTGTTTTTATATTTTATTAGAAATTTATTCTTGTTAGTGATTTTTTTTGTGTTTTGATTTCTTTTATGTATAGTGTATTGTGTTGATTTCTAATAAAATTGATCGATATTCAATTGAATTGAAAGGTTAATTTCAGGTAAACGACAGTGAATCTGCGCAAAACCCCAAAATCGTTTCTCAACCGATCATTTTCTCCCGGAGTATTTTCAATCACAATTTTCCCTCTTCAGCAGTATTGGATTTAGGTACCACTACCATGCTGAAAAGTTGGATCTCTCGTAAATTCAGTTAGCTCAGCTCTTGCCGTTTACCTTAATTTGATCAACTGAAAGGGGAACGAATCTCTCACCGCTGACCAACCCAAATTGCTAAACTTGCAGTTATAATGAGCAATACACGAGAGGAAGACTTGACCAATGATGTCGATACAAGAGACCACCGAAATCTAGTTGTGTCAGCACTTCTTGATTACACGCCTGTAATAATTTATCTATCCTTTCCCTCTACCAAACCTTATTTGACCATTTCTCATCTTCTCTTATCTCGCTCTCTTCCTCCTCTCTCCCCATCCTCACAAATTCTCTCTTCTGTGTGACTTGGGTAAAGTCCCTTCTCTTCTCATTTCCTGGCCATTCACTGTTCCACCTCAATTTATTTATTCATGTTGTATTCAGGAAGACATTTCAAGTATGAAGCTTACTGTACAAAACTGCTTCTAAGTATTATAGTAATTTGGGATACAATTATGGCTTCCATGCAGTTGAAACGTGAATATATATCCCAAAATTTCATAATGATTATATTATAGATATACCTTTAGATGCTTTGCGTACTTAGATATGAGTACAGTAAAAAGTGTTGAAAACGTAAGTTTCTGAGACTCTTGTTAATATTTTGTCAATAAAAATGTCTTCGCTGCAAAATTATTCTTCACTCACAATCACTAATTCAAATAGCACCACAACACACTAAGGCTCGGTTGCACAAAAGCCGGTTAAATTTTAATCGTGATTTATTTCACGAGAACCAATCAGAGAAGGCGTTTTTGAAAAAATAGCTTCTCTATTAGTTTTCGTAGAATTAATCACGATTAAAATTTTACCGACTTTTGTGCAACCGGCATTAATTAGTGATTCCCGAATTTTAAGTCTATCAGTATTGTACTAAAAATGATGAAACTAAAATTGGTTGTTCACTTTTTCACATAGACATCTCGTATTCGATAATTTGAATAATCAATTATCCAATTAAGTGCAATACTCTACTCCATGTGTCTATACTCAAATCAGTCTAAAAATACAATTCTAACTCCACAAGAAAAGATGATTTTGATGAATCGATGAATTTGCTAATATTACATTATTTGTTGATCCTCCAATTATTGTAAAGAAATGAAATGAATGTTCTACTCTGAAGTAGAGTTGCAGTATTCTACATAGAAACGTAACTTTTTCTCTCTCAGAAGAAAAGTACATTTGACCTACTCCTTGTCGAACAGTTTTCCATCATCTAGAAAAGTGAACCCTTCGTGCTCTCTCACTTCCACTTTCCAGCTCTCGAATCCGTACTTGCTTTGGCAAAAGAGAGAAGTGAAGGCAATAAATTTGCTGAACCTGGCGAGTCGTGTGACTGGTCTCAATTAAAAGTTTTCCTGTTTCATTTAGAATCGGGCACGCATCCTGAGGGAAACTTTTTGAAAAGTAACCCGGAAGTGGTGCATCTTCCCTTTCTTTGAAATGTTGAGAGGAGCTCTCCAACCTTTTCCAATCTCTAATTCTTTTTTGCTTCAAACGGGAAATTGCAAACTCACCTCCAGCGCCAGCGGTGGTGATTGTGGTTGTTGGGGAAGTCTTATTTCCTCTCCGTTCATGTATTTTGGCCTTTGAAAACCCTGGAAATTACCCTTTTTTTAAGTGAAAAGTCTGTTTATCCTGATCTGTCTGTTTATCCGGTTCACTTTGTAATTTTTCTCTTGTGAGAAGACTATGGGGCTACGCTCCCCAAAAAATAATATTCAATAAACGCCTAGTATGTACTGGTATAGTTGCTCAAGAAGTTCGTACCCATAGAATAATATTGTTACACCGGAATTTGGCAAACTTTTATTGATTATTTTACAACTTCCTTATTAAATTCTTCTTCTCCTTCTCTTCTTCTTCTTCTTTTTTTCTTCTTCCAATGCAATAAATCATTCCTCCTCCTCCTCCACCACCACCACCACCACTTCCTCCTCCTCCTCCTCCTCCTCCTCCTCCTCCTCCTCCTCCTACTTTCACGGGTTAGGCATTACTTTCGAACCTCTGTGCCTCTAAAATCAACCCTCTCTTTCTGGGACGTCCGCGATCTCTTATCATATTAATTTTTAATATTTAACATACTTGAAAAGTCATGAGTTTTGGTTAAATCGCGTTGTTCTATTAGTATTATTTATAAAAGCAAGTGACAATGATCAGTCTAGTGGCAATTGAATACGTTTATTTGTTCTAATATTTATGGCGCTACGTAATTCATTCATAAGTTCTAGGTAACCCATTTAGCCAATGGCTGCTTCTGCTACCGTATACAGTTTCACCAAGATACTGCTCGGAAGCTCACAATATCTGTAGCTGTTCTAGCACAGGATAGATTCACTTTAAAGTGCCAGCATTTCTTATGAATAACATCAATGAGACCCATCCTATCTATTTTGACAGCTAAAATTGAATCTTTCAATGACTGCTGTGTTTAGAGATTGTAGAATTAATTACATTGTATTTGAATGTTATTCAAACTTTTAAATTCCATGGAGTGTTCCATTAATTACAATCCTATACTCTCTGGCCGTGTTCTCTTCTCAAATAAAGCCAGTTAAGCCCTGTACACACACATCGATTTTTGTTCGTACGATATTTTGCCGTCCTCATGAATTCTATCAGATTAAACGGAACTTGACAAACATCATCTGTATGAAATGATCTGTTTAATTTATAAGAATTTTTAAGGACGGCAAAATACCGTAGGAACAAATATCAATGTGTGTGTGCGGGGCTTAATGCTGTCAGTTGAAGTGAGTCCTGCCCTAGCTGCTGTGTTTTCTTCGCAACAGTATTCTTCTCCACTGTTTTCTTCACTTTTCTTCTCGGTGGTCGTGATGCGGTAGTCGAAGTGGGATAGAGTGCATTCACTCCTTTCACTACTCACTACTCACTACATTTCACTCGATTAGTCACAGCTGACCGCGTCGAGGCGTGACGTGACGCCATCTTGGAAATGAGCTGCAGCAGCAGCAGCAGCAGTTCACCTTGTATTGTGAGATGATTCGCTTCAAACTGTCAGCATGCCTTGTGAATGACATAGATGCATCTCCCGTTCAACCGATTCCGACAGAAGTGAAAATCACTGTAGAGTGGCGAAGAGAGTAAAAATTTGTCGGTGTAGTAAGAAACTGTGATTCATTTAAGACTGGCTGTATTCCTTGTAAATGACAATAATGCTTTTCCATTCAATCAATACTGACAGAAGTTAAAATCATTGGCAAATACAGTAGAGAGAATAGAAAGAAAAATATTATTATTTAATAATTCAAAAAGGGTACTGAGATTTTTATTTTTCTTTCTATTTTTATTACAAGTAGTCCTATACAGAAAAGAGACAGTAGAGAGAAGTTTGAGTAGTAAGATTCAGTTTATACTGTCAGCTTTCATTGTGATTAGCATCCATGCATCTCTTATTTAACAAATTCTGGCAGAAGTTAAATTCACTATAATAGTGAGGTCCACGTTATAATGGCAGTGTTTGATTAGCAATTGTATTGATATCCTTGTCCATCATTCAACAAAGCGGATAGCGCTATCTCTTTCTCGCTTGAAATATCACAGTATAATGATACTCGTCTGACACACAAGTCTAAGACTCATGTGGGACTATTTCCTCTGTTGTTGTGTCGGTGCTTTGCTCTGTTGCCAGATCTTCTTTTAAAAATGTAGAATTAATAATTAATTAACAAAAAATTTCATCATAATTTTGAAAATTCATTATGAAATTATTGAAAAATATAATTTCTTGCTAAATAAAATATATTTAATTATTTTAAACGAGAGTGAACCTTTAATATTACATCAATAAACCTGTATCAGCTACCGTCTATAGAAGACATCGACAAGACAGAGGATCGGCAACGTTTTTTCCTATCTTTCTCTACTGCCATTATCACGTGGACCTAACTATAGAGAGGGTGAGTAGTAGTGATGAGACATAGTGAGATTCACTCTATACTGTCAGCATTTCTTGTGAATAACATCAATGCATCTCTTATTCAACCTATACTGACAGAAGTGAATCTCACTGTGAATACGCAAAGATAGTGGAGATGAGTCAGTGTTGAGAGGTTCACTTAAAATGTCAGAATTCCTTGCCAATGTCATCAATGCCTCTCCCATCAAAACCAATGATGACAGTTTCAAGTGAATCTTTGTATAGAGTGGCGAGAGCGAGATGATTCATACTTGGAAGGCATGTTATGAGGTGACCTTGTGAGAGTACGCTGTCTAATAATGATCTTGTTGTGTAGATGGATTGATGATGGAAGCGTTGGGTGGGAGCGAATTTACAATGTTATGAGCAGTGTGATGTTGATGAGAGGAGTTCTGGATTGGTACGAAAGTTTCAAGATACCATTTGTTATCAGAATTTTATAGGGAAGAAACGTGAGAGTGGTCTATATAGATTTATAGAGCGATCTATAGAGATAGTCCATGATCTACTTTTGATCTAGTTGAACTGATCATATTCATATGATTTGTAATTGTATTAACAAATTATTAAATGAACTTTTGAGTCATTTTATTTTATAAAACTAAAGAGTACCTATAACTTCAATGTACAAATTCAATCAACAATTTATTACTTGGACTTAAGCTATATTATTGGAGTAGTAGGTTAATTATCTTCTTAACATTTTCTTTATCGACTGAGTTTGATATCTGATGTAAAATATGACAACTGTCATACTCTTTCCATGAATACTGGTCAACATATACTTTGTATGTCTTATGAAGATTTCTGAAGAGAGACGATCTGTAAGGGAACAACTTGGGGCCCTTAGCCGTTCATAATGCTCTTATTTAGTAGTTCAATTGATGAGAATACCTTTAGATTGGGACAGGAGTGATGACTAGTTGTAAATAGTGTGACACATTAATGGACAGTTTGTTACTCAGGTGGTTTGGAATAGTGGTTGAAAAGCTTGAAGATTAGGTTTTCATTTAATTTAAATTCATAGTACAGTGATGATCCATCAATATCAACTTTTTTGTTGAGGGATATTCTTATTTATCTGGACATTGAAAATTCTAAGTGCCCTTAAAAAACTACTATGCGGCAAACAGTCCGTCGTGGACCTTGGCCTCCATTACCAAGCCTCTCCACGAATCCCTATCCACCACTCCTGCTCTCCATCCTCTTCTTCCCATGACACGCAGATCTTCTTGCACGTCATCAAGCCATCTTATCTTTGGTCTGCCTTGTCTTCTTCGTGCAAATATCCGCTTCTTGTACAAAAAAAAACGTTACTTTATTATAGTTGAGTGAAGTAGTTTCCAGATAAATCGATAAGATATTTTCAAGCCTGTAGTTTAGTAATAATGTTGGGCATTCCTCCAATGAGGAGGAATATGAGTGTTGAGTCAGGAACTCCTATATATCCTAGATAGTATGTAGGAGGTACAGGTTGAGTAGTCTATAAAAACTTTCTATAAAACAGTCTATAAAACATTCACATCCATATTAAAATTTTCATCCTCATCAGCTTTTTATTTCAGGTGGTCTTGAATAGTAAATATTTAAGTCGTGTCTAGAAAATAGCAAATAGCAAATAGTGTCTAGGAGATAGCTGCACAAATAGTGTCTAGTAAAATATTTTCGAAAGCATCGCGCTTTTCAAAAAAATTATAGAAATCGTTAAATTTCTGTTTAACCAATTACTTATTCATGCTATGTACTCTTCTATATCGACTGAGTTGACATCTGATATAAAATATGACAACTGCCATACTCTTTCAATGAATATTGAGCTCGACATTCACCTCTTTCCATTCGATTTACTGCTTCGGTTTTATGAACAGCCTGAATTTTCCATCCTTTTTACCTACTCTACCCTAACATTTTCTCTCTTCTTTTTCCATCGTCCTTCTCTCTCACTAAATTTTCTCTTCTCTCCTTTATTCAACCATACTTCTCTTTTATTTCTCTTTATTTTTCCATGTTGTGAGAGATCGTTATTTTAAAGGCATGTTTCCTTTTTCCTTTCCCTATTGCTATCATCTCCCTCTTTTATTTTATTCTATTTCACTCCTCTCTCTCTCTGACTCACTTTCTTTCTCTCTCTTTTTCTATCACTCACTTTCTCTCTCTCCCTCATCTCTCTTACTCTATCCTCTTCGTATTCTCCTCTCCTTCTTTTGTATCTCTTCCTGTTTTCGTGTCAGAGTTTGCTATTTTACATGCGGTTCCACTTCTCCTATCCTAACATGTCACAAAACATGGTGGCTCGAATTTTTCCGACAGTAAAAATATATATTTTCCACTGTATTGGTATTCGGAGCGATGTCGCAACGATACATTTTTCCAATACCGAATGTAATGTATTTTGTTGCAGTGGAATGCTTATTCCTCCCTGAATATTCTGTTTTCGGATAATTTATTCAGTTTGGTCGGTCCCTTCAGGGCGCGTGGTGATTTGTATCAAATAATTTCCTGGAAACTCTGGTTGCTTCTGCATGACCACCGTATTTGAATAATGTGAATTTATATGACGTACTTGTTAGAATTCATTCCAAAAATGGAGGGTCTCCATGTCTCTTGATGATTATCAAAATATGATTAAAATTGGGTTATATTCATGGATCTCTGATATTGATTGATCATCAAATTCTTTGAAATTCTATTACTCCAAACTCTGCTCAATAGAGAGTATATTCATTTTCAATTAACACTTTCAGTATTGAAGGGTTATCAGTCTTTGTTTTAGTGTGGGTGATATTAAAATGGATTTACAGATAATTGAATAAAACCTATTGAAACCTCTGCAACCACTTAGTATCCATTGTAGAATAGATTTGATTGTTACATTATTCTCAATCTTTGATGAACCAAAATCTCTTGACCAAGGAGGAGCATAATGAATACGTTGAATGTTTGCTAGTCAGTTGACTGACCTACCAACAGGTGAAAGGCTGTCATTGGTCAAGACCAGGCACGCCCACATTTTCATAACAGCTGAGAGGAATTCACTCCCTCCTCTAAGGGCGTGGTTTGTCTCGGCCAATGGCAGCCTTTCACCCTGTTAGGCTCGCCACAGAGAAGAAGTAAGAATTCCTTCTACTTTGTGGGCTCGCACTGTTGATCATAGGGCTCCATCTACAGTATTTTTATTCTGCTGCTCCTTGTTTGAGATTTCATCTACTAGTCACTTCACACGAGATTGTTAAATGAAGATGTAATAACAAAATCTATTTTCTTGTATTTTAGATATATGATGACAATTTCAAGTCCTTTTGCTCTTATCCATAAAGAATATGTTATTACTTTCTCAGTGAAGGATTCTCTAATTTTTCAGTTTATGATGATGGTTCTTCAACTTGATAATTTCTTCACAACCCATAAATTTAATCAAGTACACGGTTAAACAATTTTCATCAAGTAACCAGTTTCATTGATTGGAACTAGGTCTATCTTCTGTATCATGGTTACCAATACAATGTTCTCCAAGATAGAGTAATAATTAATTAATGATTCACAATTTTCTAGTTATGGGATTTACCAAGTTCATCACTTCTGTACTTGATTCACCATTGTTCTTCCAAGCAATACTGCTTCAAGTTTGTTCAAAATACTGGGTTATGCCAGGTTTGTACATTAATTTTGACCAACAACGATCAAAACTGACTAAGTCCTTGACCTGAATGCGTTATTATTCACGAAAGAACTATAGACTACTACCTCCATTATTCTCCTTTCTCATTCTAATGGAAGATTGTTCTCTGGCCTGTGGAAATCACCTTTCGTCATTATCCGTGTGGAAGCAGGCAGCTTTTGTTCAACAGGTATAGCGAGATTCACTTTATAATGACAGCATCCTTCACAGACTGACATCAATTCTTCCATTCAAACAATGCTGACAGGTTGAAATCGATTTCTGTAAACTTGAAACTGTCAGTATTGCTCGTAAACAACTACAATGCTTCCCATTTAATCTATTGCTGACAGTTTGAAAGTGAATCTCACTATAGAAAGCTGTGCATTTCAACTTGCTCTATAGTATGGATTCACATTAAACTGGCAGTATTGTTTGAATGGGAAGAATTTATATTGTTTATAAATAGCTCTGACAGATTGAAGTGAATCTCGTTCTAATGGCTTTATTCTGAGAGAAGAAGGAACGCGGAAAAGCAATTACACGTTCAGTTTTCACCGTCGGAAGAGAGGTGTGAAGGATTTTGTTTCTTGCCGTGAGTGCTCTATAATCGATTATTGATCGAAGGCTTCAATATCCGTTGTCCGATGTTGTGGACAGGGCAGGGCATCCGATCAATACTACTTGTTCTATTGCGTAAGGTGCTATCTGGTACTGATGTGGTTGAGAAGAATGATTCTCATCTCTGACAACAATTGAATTGATGTAGTTGGATCTGGAAATACGATATATTAAACAAAATTCAAAGTGTGAAAATACTCAGTAATAATCGAGACCCTATTATATCTTAGTTGAATATATCAGGAACACTGGAAAAATAGACTTCAATGATAAAAATTTCAACAATCAGTACTGAATCTGGGAATTCGATATATTAAACAAAATTCAGTGTGAAAATACTCAGTAATAATCGAGAACCTAGTATATCTTAGTTGAATAAAATATCAAGAACACTGGAAGAATAGACTTCAATAATAAAAACTTCAACAATCAATATTGTAACACATCCTGTAACTCTTAGGGCCGTTTGCACAGTGAGAGTTTAAACTGGATTAAATCCGTATCAAGTCTCGTTTGTTATAATGTGTTTCACTTTGAGTTTAAGCCACCAAATCGAGTTTAAGCTTTGACTGTGCAAACGGCCCTAAGTTGAAAAAAATATCAAGAACATTGGACGAATATACTTCAAGGATAAAAATTCCAACATTCGGTACTGTAGCTCATACTCCCAGAGAGTATGAAATGTACAGAAAAACACAGAAAAATAGAAAACTTCTAATCCTCTTTGGTACTGTAGGCTACTTTCAGCATATTCCAACTTACACAATCATGCATCGGTTTGATAATTTAAATTCAATGTATAATAGTTGATGATTTATTGGTGGTTTGGAATCCACGTAATTAATAGTATCATAACTATCTAGTACAAACCGTGTTAACATACATATACTATCTATTCTGATATTCATATGAAACACATAAATTGAACCAAAATTCCTATGAAACAAAACAATAATATTGGTATTAAATATTTCTTGTATTTAAATAAAGTATGGTAAATGAATGTGAACATAATTTTCGCATAATCTGATAAAACTTGGGAAAGCTGGATAAAATATCGAAATCTAATAATATTATAAAATTATTGTTATTCAATAAAAAATTTGTTTATAATTCCATTAAATGGTCGTTTATGCACGTGTTGATGATGCCCCTAAAAGCCCTGAGAAATACGTACTGTATTCTCGTTCCAATCCACCCTTTTGAATTAACCTTTTTTCTGATGCTCATGTTCACTAAAACTTCAATTCAAATTACGCGTTTTTCATATAACAAAACGCTCCACTCCGGAATTCACTGGAATTGGAATGCTCTTGTTTGTTATTCGGTACAACAGCCTATCCTGGTAGAGCGTACTTGAAAAATGATGTTTTTCACCTTTTCTCACTCCAAGCAGAGAGAATTTTTAATTTGACAGCCTTTTCGAATGTCAGCCGTTGTGAGAACCTAACTGGAAATTCCTGAAATGCTTGCGCACCTTAATAATGAATTTTCACGCGATTTTCCGAAATTGGAAAGCGAGAGTTTTCTGTCGTTTCAATTGCAATTAGTTGGAATTTTCACAATGTTTTTGTAATTTATCTCGATTTTTTCCAAATACTGTATAAGAAAATTGATTTTTTCCCATCGTACTAGAATTGGAGATTATCGTTGTGTTAACCCTAACAATACTATTGTTTATACTATCAGAATAGGATTTCAATTGTACCATGGTATATATATAAGCGAGTTTATTTTACAGCTCCAGCCGTTTCTCGCATCCCATTTGCCATTTATTGTGATTATTCCAGTCTCCCTGGACCAGATTTCTATTCCTCATACACGTGTACACCTGTTTGTTCCACAGTTCGGGCGGTCTTCCTCTCCTTCTTTTTCCAGGTGGATCCCAATTCAGTATCCTTTTGGGCCACCTCTCATCTCTCATCCTCTGTGCATGTCCTAACCATACAAGGCGCTTCTTTTCTATCTGCTCTACTGTTGTGTCCAGTTTCCCTATTCTGTTTCTTATCTCCGTATTCCTCACTCGATCCATCCTTGAAACACAACTCCGGCGCAAGAAATCGATTTCCACAGCATTTATTCTTTGAGTGTCTCGTTTTGTTAATTCCCATGTTTCAGAGCCATAGAGCAATATACTCTGTACAATGGAATGATTAATTTTTATTTTTTTGTACCATGGTGTTGATATTATTTACTTTTGTTGGGGAGTCCCTTGCGGGAAGGTCCCATCGCGCCTGAATATAAATAATTTAAGCCGTCAATGAGTCCTGAGACTGTCATACTTCAGCCGGGACCGACAATTTAACGTGCTCATCCGATAACACGGGAGTGACCTGGTTAGAAAAATCAAGTATTAAAACAGTTGATTTGGAGCTCAATATTTTTCACTAGTAGCTTTTTAAGTAGTATTCGATGAATGGTGTAGCTTTCTAATTTTTGTAGCTTCATCCCTGTGTATTCTAAACTGTACGATATCGTACAGTTATCGTACAATGTGTAATAATTTGTGTTTTGTTTTACTGTAAATCCCCTTCTTCACTTATGATTGTAAAGCAGCAAAGAACCTTGCAATTATTTTTATCCTGTTCAGGGGAGCTTGAAGCCTTGTTATTCGATATAGGAATATTTCATTTCATGACGTCTTCCTGTTATAGCATAGCACTTTGAAGCGTATCAAAGTGTGCAGGAAACACGATGTGTGACGTGTCGTGTTACATAGAAAGCGATACACTTGTTCTTCAGTCGGCGATCTGATCCTTTCACAGGATGATTTGAAAAACTGATTTTCGTCCACCATTAAAGATTAAAATAATAGGGTTATGAATGGTGTGGACTTCTCTTTTTTGCTGTTCCATCACCCACTGTCTTCCAAAGAGAATTGTTCATGTATCATCATTTATTCATTTATTAATTATAATATTAGTTGTATTTCAATTATCAATGATAAAAACACCCAATCATGATCATAGAGTTATTATGAAGAATGTGTGAATCCCAGTTTTCACACTGTATCTTTCAGACTGAATAGTAAAACACATAATGTAACTAGAAAGTAGAAGTTTGTGAGTAAAGAGTTACTTGAATGTCTTCTCATAGGTTATTGTTAACGAAGTTCTCTTAAATTCAGACCTAAAGCTTAGAGTAATTTTATATTTATTAATGAAAGCATGAAGATTATAGAACTGGTTGATAGAGGTTCAACAACAGGCTCTACCCAAAACTGTTCGTCACCTGATTATAAATACAAAATGAAGCTATGTCATCATCACAAACTATCACGATAATTCTCACAACAAAAATATACATTGTGTAATGAAAAATTTAAAATATTGCAACAATTCCAAATTCACTCATTGCGGTTCTGCAATGATTCTCAATACAAGAATGGCACACTGTAATAAAAGAGATAAATGATTGCATTAATTTCAATTCCACTTTTCTTCTAACTCATAGCTTTTCTGCAATGATTCAAAAATGCACGTTAATGAAAATTTTGAGATTATTGGCAAGTCCCAATCCACTCTTGCTCCTATCCCATTAGCATTCTGCAAAGCTTCTCAATGCTCTAATACCCAATCAATTCTTCCCTTATCTCATTAATACTCTTTCATCTCATTGGAACTCTTGCTTTCATCTCATGGCCGCTCTTACTTTTATCTCGTTGGGACTCGCTCTCAATTTCTGACTCTTTCTCATGATTATTCATGATGAAGGGTTGTTGCGCTTTGCCAGCTTGCCGGGTTACCATGGCAACCGAGGGGACGCTTCCATATCGAGGGTCCCTCTGCTGCTAGGGGTGAAGTCTGCTGCTTAGCTGCTTACAAGCAAGCTGTTTCAAGCTGGGTGCTTGCAAAATTTACTTGAAAAATATATCTACTGTAACTGTATTCAAAATCTTGCATTATTTTCTGTATGGTGATGAAGTTGTGCTTCTTTATTCCTGCAAGTAAATCAAATTTCCTCCCTACTTTCAGAATCTGTATTTACTCTCAAAAACAGAATACTGAAGTACCCATTTTTCCCTAGAGACTAGAAAGTAATCCCATTTAGTCAACAAGGGATAGACAACACTTAGATGGGACCATGAGCAACACAACAGTTACTAACGTCATCTTCATCAATCTTATGTCTTTGTGTACTACACCACGTTTGTCAAGCTTTGTTACATGGAAACATGGGTTATTCTTGAGGGTGTTCTCTTCTTGGGAGCAAAAAAAGATTGAATGCAACTAAGCCCAAGGTACATAGGTATATTTCTATACGTACAAGGTATAAGGTACCTTATTTCTAAGGTACAAGGTATATTTCAAGAGAAGGTTCTCTTCTTGGTAGCAAAAGATTGTATGCAACTAAACCCAAGGTACATAGGTATATTTCTATACCTACAAGGTATCTTCTTCTTCTTTGGCTGTACCTTATCCCATTTAAATAAGGTCGGCATTCCTACAAGGTATAAGGTACCTTATTTCTAAAGTACAAGGTATATTTCTTCCATCAGGGAAATTTTCTCCCTCTCCTTCGCTCAGACGATAACTGTTTCTCTTCGATAGAAAGACTTCCACTTTAGTCACAGGATGCACAAATAACTACCACATTATCTGTTTGTTTTAGTAAAGTGCTCCAGTTGAAAGTGCTCTTATGATGTCAGCAATAGCTATACTAAAGCTCTGGAAGCACAGAGAAATTACTGATATCTATATTTTCGTAGGAGAATTTTTCGACATCTGAGAAACCTCATACTCTATGCTCACAGCTTAGCTTGAACCCGATGATACTTTTTTCTCCACTTGGTGACGCAACTTTTTCAACACGCCAAGCTATTTACCGTAACCGACGCCGTCTATCATAATGCCCTATCTCTGTCCTTTTTGCTATCGATATCAGCCGCTATTTCCTCCTCTCTCTCACTCCCTTGGGTAGACGTCAGTCCTGTCCCCCTCCTTTTATTGATCGGTGTTGTCTAGCACTGGCAGTGGCCTCCATCGTCGATAACTCCCACTCAACATGTATGCAGTTGGGCTTAGTGGTGACTCATCGCTGAATGGAAAGCGTGTCATTCATGTAGACTTGTGCTGGAATTTTGGAGGTTCTTGTATTTCGAAAAGGGTTTCAGATTTTGAAATCAAATAGATTCAAGATTGAGTTTGAGGTATTGGTATTTTCAAGGTTCCTCATTAATTAACGGAATTCAAATCACCATTTTTAATGAGAAGGAAAGAGGTTCAATTAAAACTTTGAGAAAAAGGAAATTGGTTGAACGTATTTTCATATCTATTCAAATTGCCTTTAAATTCACGAAATGTCAAACTTATTGGAAATGTTGATGTTGAACTAAACATATTTTATTTGGCCCAAGAAAATCTTCAATTGAATTGCCATTGCTCATAAAATTGTCGGCTTGTCAAGTATTTGATTCCTATGTTAATCTTTATCAGTAATGATTTATTTCTCCTTTTGTCTTCATCCCACTTGAACTGTTGATATTATTATCTTGTAAAATATTAATCAAAATAATTAATATTAATCTTGCACATTCACAACAGTAAGTTACTCACGGTTTTCTTGTTTGACTGACGCGTTTCGTGGCACTGAGCCACATCCTCAGCGAACAGAAGTCAGAAGTTTACTTCTCTACAGAGTAATATTGTAAAAGTTTAAGATTAATATTAATTATTTTTTTAGAAGATAATAATGATTTATTCTACTGATGTTAAGAAAGATGATAAGAGATGAAGAAGGAGAAGAAGCATGACAAGTTTGGAAAAGGAGTGTGAGAAGAAGGCGTGAGTGTGTGATGGTGAAGAAAGAGGAAGAGGTGAAATAAGGAGCGAAGGTAGAGAGAAGAGAGGGTGGAGAAGAAGAAGAAAGAGGACGGGAAATATTATGGAAAAGGGAAAAAGAGGAAAGGGAGATCTTGAAGGAAAAATGAGAGCAGGAATAAGTAGAGGATTCCTTAGAAAATTACAAGAGCATGGCGAGAAAATACAAACAATTTATAAATAAAACAAAATTCATCCAATTAAGTTTCATTGAAGGTTGAAAACATGTACTTCATAAGAGAAGAAAAAACCAATAAATATAGTTTTTATATCACTTGTACATTATCATTAATATTATAAATTAATCTATTAGACTACTATTAAGATTATTATTCAGTCTACATTGCTCACATTATTGATAAAAAAATCTTCTAACTACTTGAATTGAATAAAACCTGTTCTAATTGATTTTTTTTTATTTTGCAGGTGAGTATCCTCTCCTTGGCACCATTTTCATAATTATTTGGCTACGAGTAAGTGTTCCAATATTTTATAATAGCTATTTCTTCTTTGATGACTATTTTCAAGTATATTTCCACAATATATGCATATTAATTACGTAGAATTTATTTTATAATTCATCATCACGAATATTGCAATACATTAATAAACCCACAAAAATTTATTACTCTCTATGTTTCACCTCACTTGCTGTAACTCTCACGCTTGAGAAACATGACAAGGTAAATATGGAGACGCTACAAAATGTTCTCCTAGTATTATTGATGGATATGTTTTTGATGAGTATGGGAAAATTGAAATTGCAAGTTTCACGGATGCATTCATCATGTGAAAATGAGCTTTCCCAATTTACTGTAGCAACTTTTACGTGGAGCATGATCTAATGGAGCGTGCCGTCATCCTTCATCGAAACTTCGCCAAGGGAATTCTCAGTTTCCATCCTCATTAGCCTCCTTTGCCTCCCCTGTCTTTCTCATGATCATCTTGTCTTCTCGCTCTTCCCATTCTTCTTTGTGTCTTTTTTCGTACCCACAACTCTTGTATTCTCTCATTGTGTCCCTGTTCTTCTGTCTCCATTATTCTTTCACGGTATTCTATTTTCTTTCCTCAGCTTCCAACGGTATTGTTATCTCTCCAATCATCTTCTTCCCCTTTTCTTCTCCACTACTAATTCCCCCCCCCTCGTTCGGCTTTCTCTTTCATTCTGCTTTTCCTTCTTACTCTTCTTCTCAATCTCTATCAACGTTCCTTTTCAAATTATTTCTGTCCTCTCTTTAATCTTCATGTTCTTAATAATTGTTTTCTATTTATCGATTAATCTGAGTCTGCCTCTACTTTTTCGTTCTTTATTTTCCTCCATTTTTCCTCCTCCGTCACTCTCCTCTTTCCATTATTCATCCTCCCCCCTAATATTTTCATTTTTCTTTACCACCTTCACTCGTGATATCTTTCACTCATATAATTTTATTTGTTTTTTTTTCTGCTCACACTTCTATAATTTTTCTCATACATCCTTTTCATTTTCTTTTCTCATTCTAATTTCTCTGCTCCTGCTTTTTCTTCTTTGTCTTCCCTCCTCCTCCTCAGACCTATTCCTTTTCCCTTATCCTTGTCCACCTCTTATTCCTTTTCCATCTCTTTCTCCTTCATCCCTATCCTTTCTCATCACATTCGTCCTCCACTTCTTTCATCTTACTCCAATCCTTCCTCCCCCTTCCCATATTCTTACACATCCCATCCTTTTATCCTTCTCTTTCTTCTTCATTCTACCACATTCTCATCCTTATTTCCCCATCTCTACTCTCATCTCTACTCTTTCTCCATCCGTTCGTTCACCTGATCCTCCCCGAACCGCGTAATTTATATCTTTCATATTTGGCCTAAGCCTTGGAGACTTTGCTTATAATTAAGCTGCTCTTGCACGGCACAATCAGCCTCATGCGGTTATTGCACACTTTTAACAACCGAAAACTTTGTCGTGAAGCAATTGAAGTAGTCGCCATCTTGGAATTTCATTAATCAGGCTTATTTTGGAGACGCGACAAGAGTTTCAAAAGCCAAAGTTTTCATTTAATTGGCGCACCGATGATTTACCAGCTAACCGAGCTACCTCTGCTCTCAGATAAGGGTGTGGCCAAGGCAACTCAATTGGAAAATTATTCATGAAATTGAAGTTGCCAAAAGGGCGGTTAATAGCATTTTCCTTCATTATTCAAGCGTGTTTATGGTTTCACACCTTTTTCCCTGTTGTAACCTTTTTTAAATTTGATGAAGTTTTTCAATCTAGATACACTTTTAGGTTTATTCAAGTTTCTATAACTTTTCGGAGTGCAGAAAAGTCATTCAAAAACCTTTTCAGAGTGGAGAAAGGTCCTCCAAGAACGCTAATTCCATTCCATTCTTTTAAAATATAAAAATATCATATTTTTAAATCCTTCTCTTGGAATCAAGAGATTACTGAGTAGAATTATCAAAGGTTGTATTATTTCATTCTCAAGAGCCCATCAAAGAGATTCCACTTATTTTAAAGTGTAAATGGATGAAATTCAATGATTTATAAATCAATCATCATCATCATCAGTATTTTGCCCTTGGGTAGGTCCATACATGATTCCTAGTTCTCCATTCCTCTCTGTCCTGTGCTATTCTCTTCAGCATGAAGAGAATCAACCATTGATCTAATTATTTCATTCTGTCACGTCAGCATTTAGCTGTAATGAATTTGTTCTCTATCATTTCAAAACGTTCATGTCAGTTGGATTTAATCACTGCAAAAATAATTATAACGTGATAACGTAATTTCATATATCATGTTTGTATGCAAACTCACGCTGTGTACCCTCAAAAATAGCTCTCGAAAACAAACAGCATGCTGCTTAATGCACATAATCATACCACTATAACTAGCCTTGTTCTTCTCTGTGTTACCTTGCTCCTTTGTTTCAAATCCCGACTAATTTGAACGCCTTTACTGCAGCTACATTCAACCAACTCCGCGATCTTTGAAGTTTAAATAATTGAATCAGAAAGGACGACTCTCCTTTTGTTCTTCCCTTCATTTGTTCTGGGTTGAGAATATTATTTGTGCTCTTCCTCTCGTATTTTGTATTTTCATTCATTCTTACTATTCCTAAACTTTCTACTTGTTTACATCCTCCCTGTTTATCGTACTATTCATCTTCATCTTATCATATTTGCATTATAATTATTTTATTCTTCTTTTTTCTTCCACATTTTCTCATTCTCAGTTTTGTTTTTTCCCCTCTCTCTCTACATTTTTCGTCTTTATCCCCTCCATTTGCATTCTTCCTGTTTTCTTGTTTGTCTCTCTTCACGTTGAAACAGCTGTTTACTTTCCTATTCCTCCTTATTTATTACTCCCTCCCCACATTTCTTCTCTTTCAATTCCCTTCTCAATCCTCCTACCACTACTCCTCTTCCTCCTCCTCCTGCTCCTCCTCCACAACCCTATTTTTGTACTGGTAAAATTTTATTTTTGTACTGGTTCTTATTCTGCTTCTCCTACTCCTCGTCCTCCTTTTCCTCATTATAATGTTCTCCCTCTTCACTTCTTCCTTTTCTCCTCGTCCTTCTCTTCATCGTCTCTGTCTCCTTCCCCTTCATCACCTCCTCCTCTTCCTCCTCCTCCCCTTCCTCCTTTTTCTCCACTCTTACTCCTCTTTCCCCTTCTCAATCTTCTCCACCTTCATCTCTTTTTCTTCATCCTTTTCTCGCGCCCCTCCCTCTTCCACTCTCCATCATCTCGTGATTCTCCTCCTTCTGTCATCATCATTTTTCTCGTTCTTCCTCCTCCTTCTCTTACTCAGCCATCTCCTCCTCTTCCTCCTCCAATCACTCCTTACACTTCTTGTTCTTCTAATTCCTCTACTTTTTCCCTTCAACTTTTCCTCTCTCTCCTCTCCCTTCTCCTCATTATCTACTTCCTTTCTTTTCTTCTTCTTCATCATCTTCTCCATATGCTATGCTAATTTAGCCACGTGTCGTATGCTTCCCCCGTCCCCCAAGTCATAACAGTTAATGAAAGGGTGGGTTCATTTCAACCTTGCAGTAATCATCCCTTGAGGCTGAATTCACCTTTTGTGTTGTTTCATGAAACTCGTGTCCCAATCTACCAAATGTTTTTCTTTTTTTATTCCGAGGGAGATTCTTGTTTCCCGGTCCTTTTTTCCACCTCTAAACTTATTTTCCCCCATTTGTATTGTGAGATGCCATGCCACGTTTGGGTTAACCCGAAAAAGTGAAGAGAATGTGGAAAATGTTGGTGGTTTTTCTTTTCGAGTGAAAGCATCTGGTAAAAAACTGTACTTTGAAAGCGGTTTGATGGTTTTTGCTGTGTAGAAGCGAGATAACAGTGATCGTTGGATTTTCCACCTATAACAGTGCTAGAGAACTGATGGCATTTTTTGTCAAGTTTTTGGAAAAGTGGAAATAGAAAATGTACGTACGTTCACTAATCTATGTGAACATAACGTGCAAATAAGTGTTACTATTTCCTCTTACCAATTTCACCAGTTATATTCTACGTTATTGCCTGGAAATTGAAAAAAGTATGAATTTCAACCCTGTTTATTATCTTTTTATTTTCCCATAACTTTCATTCCTTTACTCAGTATCTTCCTACAGTATCTACCAGTATCCACCTACATCCAGTATCTTCCCTATATCCAAAGTATTTTCCTTCAAAATTATTCAAAATATTTTTCAATCAAATTTAGAAAAATTGGGAATTTTGAAAAGACATTAAGGGAAACTGTTGATTATTATTTAAAACACAAAGGAACACATACGGTCATTTTGACCGATAAGCTCATATTTAAACTTTTATAGCTTTTCGTCTGGTTTTGAAGACTTTTTTCATGAAATATATCATCAAGGATCAATGTAATTAGTAATACTGCTAGGTACCAGGGGTGCACTCATGCTGGAAAGCTGGTTTTCGAAAGCAAGATGTATAATGTACAATACACCCAGGAAGTTGTTATCCATGTCTAATAATAAATAATGATTTTGTATATATACACGTTATTTAGATTATACTTACACATTATTATCGCTATTATTATTATTATATATCTAGTGATAAATAAATTAGCGTTCCTGTTCTAGATTATTTACAAGTAGGTTGGGATATGTAGCTTAGCATACTAAATAAATAAAATATTTATTATGTATCAAGACTCCGTGCCTTGAACTAACTGATTGTTAATATGCGATATAGGCGTGTTTATAGTGGGGGGAAAGGTACTATGATTGGCTGGCTTCACACTTAACCAGTTTTGCCACAACAACAGGACAAAAATGTGCATCGGTCAATCTGATCCATGTATTCCTATAGGTGTTAATCAGTTCGATTTTTTTTACAATTTTAAATCATTGAAAACGAAATTCATAGAATGATAAATCAATTCAATGATTCCTTTATAATCATTGTTTAAATATCCAATGAAAGCTCGTCAATTTTAAAATAGAACTAAGGACTTCTGCTAGTGCAAATATTCACCGAATTGTAATAATTATAATATAGTAATAATATTCCAGCAATTGATTAACTACAATTTCTCATAAATCTTTCATCACAATTGATATACATTGAATTGATTCAAGTAGTGAATAGGAAACCCCTTTTCACAGATTACAATACGATATTCATAATTAATTTTCCAATGAATGAGCCAGTGACACTGCTCAAACAATATAAATGTAAAAAAAGAAATTGTCAAGGAAAAAATTTAATTGAACAAAAAACTGGGAATTATACTCTAACTGGAATGAATTTGTGAATAATAATAATACAATAATAATATTCCATCAAATGATCAACTACAATTTCTCATAAATCTCCCATCAATTGATATCCATTGAATTGATTCAAGTAATGAATATTTCATAGGAAACCTCTTATCACAGATACGATATTCATAATTTATTTTTGAATGAATGAGACAGTGAAACGTCTCAAACAATATAAATGTAAAAAATTAGAAATTGTCAAGGAAAAAATCTAATTGAACAAAAAAATGTGAATTATTCTCTAATTGGAATGAATTTGTGAATAATTATAATATTGTAATAATATTCCAGGAGTTGGTTAACTACAATTTCTCATAAATCTTCCATCACAATATTGATATCCATTGAATCGATTCAAGTAGTGAATAGGAAAACTCATTTCACAGATTACAATACAATATTCATAATTTATTTTGAATGAATGAGACAGTGAAACGTCTCAAACAATATAAATGTAAAAAATTAGAAATTGTCAAGGAAAAAATCTAATTGAACAAAAAAATGTGAATTATTCTCTAATTGGAATGAATTTGTGAATAATTATAATATTGTAATAATATTCCAGGAGTTGGTTAACTACAATTTCTCATAAATCTTCCATCACAATATTGATATCCTTTGAATCGGTTCAAGTAGTGAATAGGAAAACTCATTTCACAGATTACAATATAATATTCATAATTTATTTTGACACTTAATTTTGAGTGACACTTCTCAAACAATATAAATGTAAAAATTGAAAATTGTCGAGGTAAAAATTAAGTTGAACAAATAACTGTGAATTACTCTATAATTGAAATGAATTTGTGAGAGCCTCACTAATATTGAGAGTCGATAACCAATGAAAATTGGATTACGTTTTGTAATTGGCATTAGCTCAGTGTAATCAATTCGACTCGCCAATCAATTTCAAATTACTGCACCATTCAATTGCTCTTGGAACGTTCATCTAAATCGCATTTTACCGAACTCTTGTTATTTTGAGTTAATGCAGAAGTAGCTTTGTTGGGAAGTGACAAAACATTCATCCGTGAACCAAAAGAGGAAATGACAGATTATAATGACAAAGCGTGGGAGTGGGAGGCTGCTCTATAATAGAAATAACTATCGCGAAACTGAATCCGGCATGCCATTCCTGGATATAATCTTTTGAATCACGCGGGATGAAAAGAAGAATGAAATAGACGAATAGATGGAGGAAGTTGTTGTAAACTGAAGAAGAATAAAATTGAAAGACAATTATGTAGATATGTAGGAGAATGAAGTTCAGAGAAGGAGAAAAACAGAACAATTTAGATGTACTGTAGATGTGAACGATATAGATGTAGAAAGAGAAAAAGAGATTGATGTGAAACGATGTTGATTTAGAGGAGGATGTGGAGGAAGTACAGGGGAGAAAACAGAAAATCATGATCAAATAAGTGGAGAAGGTGGAGATGGATTGGTTAAATTAAGAAATAGATTTTGAGTTATATAAAAGTGAAAATAATTGAGAAAATAAAAGTTGAAGTTGAGTAAGCTAATGATAGAGTTAAGGTAAGATTAAAAGGGTTAGATGGGTGGAAAATGAAAAATAGATTCCCAGTTAGATAAAAGAGTAGAAGGAAAGATGGTGAAACCAGAAAAGTATGAGTATAAGCTGAGTATAGGAAAAGAAACATCAAGAAGAAGTCAGCAAAGATAGTATTGTGGTACGGGAAAATTAAGAAGATTGTGTTTAAGACTTGATGGAATGCAGAAGGAGGATTGAGTAATATGTATAATAGAATACGAGGATGAGTAAAAGGAGCATTGATATCAAATTTTTAAGAATAATGAGTCCTTAATTTTCTCCAAAAAAATTATATGCATTCCCTCCCATACGCAAATGAATCCCATACTTTAAATATAAAGGAATTATCCTAGCCTTTTATTATAATTACTGGAATATGCAGAGGTGAAAAATAAATAATGTTAATTAACGGATCTTGCGGTAGTCTAGATGATGGAGAAGAATATAAAGAAGGAGTAGAAAAGACAAAGGAAAATGAGAACAGGATGATTTGTGGAGAAAGAATACAGAGTGAAGCAGAGGAGTAGGGACTACAGAAAAAATAGATGAGAACATGCAGGAGGAAGATAACATATTGAGAAAAAGAAAATAAAAGCGAGTGAGCATGATGATGGGATGAAGAGATTGAAGGAAATAGAGGGACGAAGAAGAAATTCAGAGGAGAATGATGAGAAGGAATAGAAGAAAACTTGAAGAGTAGATTGTATAGAAGGAGAAGAAAATACCAAGAGTTGGATGAAAATAAAAGTGAGTGAGCAGGAAGATGGGAAGGAGAGATTGAAGGAAATAGAGGGATGAAGAAGAAATTCAGAGGAGAATGATGAGAAGGAATAGAAGAAAACTTGAAGAGTAGATTGTATAGAAGGAGAAGAAAATACCAAGAGTTGGATGATATTGAGAAGATCAAAATTCAGTCGTAGGATGAAATTGTGAAGAAGAAAATACAGGAATAGGAGGAGGATGAGTTGGAGGAAAATGGAGTACGAGAAATAAGAAGAAAATGGATGAGAAGAAGGAGTTGGAGAAGAAAAAGAAGAAGAAGAAGAAGAAGAAGAAGAAGAAGAAGAGGGAACTGGAAGAAGAAGAAAGAGAAAAGAAGAAGTTGTCATGCTTTCCAATGATAGCATGCTGGAGAGTCAGACTGTGGACCCCATTAACCGCTGGGAAGCTCCATTCAGAATGGAGGCAGAGGCAGGCAGATCTGCTAGCTTCTGATTCAAATCATGGATGTGAATGGAGTGACCAAGTAGTAACAGAGCGCAGCGGAGAAGATAAGCCTGCTGCTAATTCAAATGTCAGCCATAATACCACTCCAGCCATTCTGCTTCATCTAAATGCGAGTAGACGTTTTTGCTGTTTGCTATGTTCTTTGGCCAGCTAATGAGTTGCCAGCATATTAGCGGAAACTTCTTCAGTGCATTGTACAATGAGTAATATATGGTAATATGGTGGAGATTTATTTGGGGTGGAAAGTTTTGAAGAATTAATGAATGTAGTGTCAGAATAGAAGAGAGGAAAGATTCTGCTTCTCACTTACTCCTTGTTTTTGAATAAAATTATGATTTCTTTTTGGACTTTTAGACTTGAATGATAAAAGACCAATTTAGAATGAAAATGTAACTTGCTTTAGTGTATTTTTTGGATCTCAATACTTGAAAGACTGATGGCCAAATGAGAATGGAGGTGTAACACTAATGATGTTAGTGTTTTTCGGCAAGTCCTTAATAATTTGTAATAAGGGTGAAAAGGAGTTTTGTAGTTGCATCATAATCGCATATTCTCCTTTGTCTTTCAAATCGATTGTAGGTCCAAATGCCCTGAAAATGGATTGAATATGATAAAGAAACATATATATTTTGGTGTAGGCGTGTAGGGTTGATATGAATATGGTGTAGTAAGATTGCCATGGTTGATTTAGCACATTGTGCTAAATTCAAAAACTCACATGCCCGGTTTCACGAAACTCGGTCAGGACATTTGAGCATGTTCAAGTCAGGTACGGTTTACAAGGAGTGCACTGGAGACTGAAATATACCCTCATAGCAATAGTAACTATCGATAATATCTAGTGCACACTTGTAACGCATGCCCTCATGCGGGCACATGTAAAACGTGCCCTTCATGTTCAAATGTCTTGACCGAGCTTGCTGAAGCCGGGCAACAGAGTTTGAAATACAGTAGTATGAAATGTTTTCATGCGTTAAAAACCACATTTGGAATTTGAAATGGTAAATTATTATTTACTAGTGATAAATCTAGTTAGGTAGCAAGTGATCAAATTGACGGTTCTTGTATTGATCGTGTTAGTGTTATTTAGAGGAAGGAGATGGTTGGAATAGTTGAAACGACGAAGAGAGAGAGGATAGAAAATAGTTTAATTGAGGAAGACTGAAGAGATAAGATAGGAAATACTTGGATTGGGGAAAAGAAAATAGTAAATGATCATGTTGGGGGAAGTGGAGGTACGGTGTCGCAAGAGGAGAACGGGCTAGGCAATGGTTGAATTGGTTGAAGCAAAGAAAAACTTATGAAACAAAAGCAAAGTTAAAAATGAAAAACTGAGAGATATCAATGGAAAATCTGGCTCCCTTACTATGCTTTATATTCCATTTGATTGTGATACCCATTATTTCTATCAGTGGATAGTAATATAATCGACAAATTGCTGATTCTATTCAATGGTCCCTTACCAATGCATTGTTGAGCTTGAAACTATCCAAGCCTTATCAAGTCCTCAATCGACTCTATTGAGCTTTATCGATTGCGGCAAGACCTGTCTGAGGCGAATGACGTGGCATTATCCTATGAGGCGGCATCCTTGTTGAAAATGGAGTTGGCTTTCCATTATCAGGCGTCTACGTCACGGGACAGGTCTGGTCGCTAATTTCAGCCCAACTCCCGACTTGGGAATTCGTTAGCCACCTTGTCATGCACACTATCAACTAACTCCCTTTAATTTCCTCTCCTTATCCACCTTCCCTTATTACTTCCTTCTGTTTTCTTCTTCATCACATTGTTTGTCCTTTTCTCTTCCATTTCCCTCCTACACTTACTTTCCTTCTATCTCCCTTCAGTATTCTCCTTCAACATTCTCTTTCAATTTCTCTACATTTCTCTTCGATTTTCCTCTCGTATTGAAATCTAATCAAGCATATATTTCAATCTACATTAATAAAGAAATCCAATTCATTCCTGTTGATTCTCTTCATCGCTTTTGTCCATCCTATCGATCTCTTCTCAACCCTCTCTTCTTTCTCTCATCTTCTTTCTCCTTCCTCACTCCATATTCTCCACCGTTATTGTTCAGCCACTCTTTACTCTTGTTCATTTCTTTTTTTGCATGGTCTCTCCTCATTTTTTCTGATACTTCTCCAAATTTCCAATACCTAAGCTCTCCTCTATTTCATTCTACCATAGATACAGACCTTGTCTGTGATACTATGTACACCCACTTTTCATTAAATCTTATCTCTCTTAGGGCCGTTTGCACAGTGCTTAAACCAAAGCTGGTTAAGCAGCTAAAGCTTAAACCAAATCTAGATTTTGTTTGGTTTAAACTAAAATTACCTTTGCGCAGTATCAGTTTAAACCCTGTGTTGAGTTTAAACTCTGGGAAAGTTTAAACCTCCAAAACGGGAGGTTTAAACAAAATAATTTGGATTAACTAGACATCTGTAAGATTTGATGGGGAAACAGCTAATAGTAAATTATTTTTCGACGGTTGTTTTTAATGCTTCTGTAGACGTGATAATAATTATTTAGGTTATAGTGAATCATTATTGATAGAATTGGCAGGAATTGATAGAAGTTTTTAATGCGATTGATATTGATGACTGCGAAGAAATTTTGGAACTGAGAAAATTGGGCAAAAAACGAATCATTTAAATTTCTGGGATGATAGAGAATTTTTTTAACGGTTTTGCTTGAGTAAAGCAAGTAGTGTCAATTTAGTATTTGAGTAAATAAACCACTTGATAGAAAATAAGACAATTTTTATCAGTGGTCTTTGATTAGAAAACATCTTTTTACATAATAACACATAATTTACACATAACTGAGATATTTTGCTTTAGAGAGATTTCTAATAAACAAGGAAGACCGTAGTAGATTTGAGTAGATTTTCATAACAAAATAAGGTTTTTATCTTACATTCTAGATTATATATTTTGGTGCCAACTAAATATAAGTTTGTTTCTAATAGTACTTACTTTACTTTACTTTCCGAGTCCGGTCAACACTTCCAAAAAATAGCTGCCGCCACGGCATTGTCAGATGCTAAAGTTAGTTCTTCATTAGTGCAGGGTTGGTCCATGAGAGGGCAGCAGTATAGATGTTTTTGGTCTTGGATTTCTCCGCATCTGCAGTTTAGGTCCATATTTCCTTCCAGGTACCCCCACTTCATCATGTTTGATTTGCAGTTTGCTACTCCCACCCGCAGTTGGTTTAGTGATTTCCATACACTGTATGTAAGGTTTCCTCCAGTCGGTAATGTCTCGGACACAGTGACATGGGCCTTCTCTTTCCATAGTTCAAGACGGGCTGCTGTAGGAGTTGTCTGCAGTGGATGGGTCCTAGCCATGAAACTCTTCCTTGACTTGAGGCGTTTTGCTTGTATCTGATGGTAGTGAAGAGGGTGACGAGGGTCAGTTTCCTGCTTAGATCTTTCCACATCACCAGCCACTTTTCTCCTTATAGGGGGAGGTGCTATTCCTGCTTGAGGGTACTCTTTATCAATTGGAGTAGGTTACAAGCATCCAGTAATGATTCTTGCAGTCTCATTCACCGCTGTGTCAACTTTATTTGTATGAGCAGAAGCAGACCATACTGGAGCTGCGTATTCTGCAGCCGATAAACTAAGTGCAATTGCTGATGTTCGAAGTGTGTGGGGGTTGGCTCCCCATGTGCTCCCAGTTAGTTTACGGATTATACAATTTCGTGCAGCAACCTTTTTTCCTGTAGCTAAGCAGTGCTCCTTAAATGACAGTGTTCGATCTAAGATCACTCCCAGGTATCTTGGTGTGGCACAGTGCTGAAGTTTCTGTCCTTGCCATGTTATATCAAGCTCTCGTTTGGCATCCCTGTTTCTCAGATGAAAAGCGCATGTTTGTGTCTTGATCGGATTTGGTTTCAGGTGGTTCCTCTTGTAGTATTCTGCCATATCTTCCAGGGCAGAGGATAGCTTATTCTCGACAACATCAAAAGCAGAGCCTTGTGCTGCCAAAGCTGTATCGTCAGCATATATAAAAGATCTTGTTTTGCTTGATACTGGTTGATCATTAGTATATATATATTGAACAAAATTGGAGCAAGTACGCTGCCTTGTGGGAGTCCATTCTTCTGTATGCGCCATCTGCCCTTCTTTCCTTGGAGAAAGACCTGGAAACGTCGGTTTTGAAGCAAACTTCCAATGACAGAGGTTAGTCTGAAATCCCTGGTGAAATCATACACCTTCTTCAACAGAATTCTGTGATTTACAGTATCGTATGCAGCTGTTAAATCCACAAAACACACACCTGTGATATCTCCCCTCTCAAACCCATCTTCAATGTGCTGTGTCAGGTTAAGCACCTGCCCACAGCACGATTTGCCTGGCCTAAAGCCTGCTTGCTCAGGTATGAACTTTGTTTCAAGGAAACCAGCTATTCGGTTTAGAATCATGCGTTCAAAGACTTTGAAAGTTTGGCATAGAAGAGATACTGGCCGATAACTCTTTGGATCATTAAGGTCTTTACCAGGCTTAGGCAAGGAGCAGATATTCGCTTTTCTCCATGATTTTGGCATTTGCAGTTCATTAACACAGCTATTCATCATAGCAAGCAGCCATTCAAGGGTTTTATGTCCGAAATGTTTGATCTGTTCATCCCTGATTCCATCAATACCAGCAGCTCTGTTTGATTTGAGAGACTTTATTGCGTTATCAAGCTCTATTGAAGAAAATGGTGACTCAAGGAAGTTGTTTTCATTCTGAATATCACGTTGTATTTGCGTACGGTGTTTGATACCACTAGTCTTTCCATTCAGCAACAGCTGAGTAGCCACCTGGTCAGCTGTCACTTTGGTTTGGATGTCCTTTGGCTCAGTAGGATCGCCACTCAGATTCTTGAGGAGCTTCCATGCTCTACGGCTGTTTATTTTCATATCCAAGTTTTCCATCACACTAGTCCATCTTTCTCGCCTGTTTGTTGATATTATTTCCATGATTTCTTCACCGGCTTCAACTGTTTCCTCTGAGAAAGGGTCATTTTCGTACATTTTCTGATATTGCTTCAACATTTCCTTTTCGCTTCCATCAAGTCCTGACAAATAGTTAGTCCTGCATCCTCGTGGAATCGTCTGTCTTGATATCCTCTGAACCTGTTCGAAAAAACCTCATAGTTTTCTGGTTCTGGCTGAATGCTTTGTACTTCTTCATCAAGTGTTTCACTGAAACGCTGATTCTAATAGTAATATAGCATTTAATCATTTTTTTAAGAACTTCTTGATCGCTTTTCACTTTTATTACCGTACAGCTTACAGCTCTGTGTTATTTTGACCAGGAAATAGTAGCTACATAACCTCAATTTACTGTTGGTTTGTAAACAAATAGCAAATTTCCTGTAAAAATTACCCTTCCTGATATTATAAACGATGACATTCTATTACCAACTTAACGCTAAACTAGTTTTAACTTGAACTGGTTTAGTAAATGCACTGAGAAAACCGATTCAAGTTTAAACTTTCAGATTAACTTAATCGAGTTTAGCAATCTATACTGTGCAAACGGCCATTATAGTTTATATTTAATCATTGCTTTGCTAATCCTCCCTTTTTACTGGTCATCTCTGCATTATTTCCTTGTCTCTCCTCCTTATCTCATAAATTTCTATTGCTTCCTCTCTTTTAAACTTCTTCCGAACCTCCTGTTTTCAATAACATCTTCCGAACCTCCTGTTTTTAAAGATTCTTGGAAGTGATAGTTCCCTTTTCCCATTATGTCTTATTCTCCACCTATCACCTCCTTTCATCCCTTTGAACTATTTCCTTGCCTTCCCTGTATACCCCACCGTAATCTATAATCCCCTTCGATTGATTTTCCATTTTTATCCGTCCGGTTTTCCTTTTAAAATATCTGCGCTTCTTCCCTTACCTATTCAACTATTGTCTAGCTCCCCTCCCTCCTTTTTCTACTCTATTCCTCTTCTCCAATATTTAACTATTTCCTCTCCTTTCCTTCAACTTCCACTATTTCTCTCCTCACATCTCACTTCCTCCTATTACCTCCCTATCTCTCTGTCCTTTATTACCTCTACTCCCTTCTCCTTCCTTCCTGAATCAACTATTGCCTGGTTCTCTCTCCTTTTTCAACTCCATTCTTTCTCTTCCCCAACTTGACTATTTCCTCTACCCTTCTTCATCTTCTATTATTTCAGTCACTTCTCATCTTACTCCCTTATATTACTTCTCTATCCTATATTACCTCTCTTTCTCTTACATACTCGCTAGTTCTTACCCTCCGTTTCCCTCTACTTACCGTACTATTTCCACCAGTAGTTGGGTTTGGGTCGATACGGTAGTGGCTCTGTTGCATGACTCTCTGCATTGCTCTATTTATATTCTACCTTTCAAATACGGGATCATTATGAATCTCATTGTTCATTGGACTCTTCTGCGATGTTATCAAGGGGATCGAATTCGTAAATACTGATGGTATTTGGAAGTTAGGACAAACCTCTACAGAATATACAACATGATATTCTGAATAATGTAATTTTCTCAATGCCAGATGGAAGTATGTTCAATACAACGTTTGTGACTTGGTAACCTAAAACCCAGTAATCTGTAATACAATAAAAAAAAGAATTGGCTTATACACGTACGAGATAGGAAATTCACGAAAGACGCATCATCACGTCTGAACCACTGTATTGATTAACTTGAAATTTTGCACATAGATTTTTAATTTAACGAGAATGGTTACAGGCCTATTTTGAATTCTCAAGACTTCAGTAGGTCAAGTTTTCAGTTTGTCAAGTTTTGAAATGGACGTTCTCCCATACGGAGAACAGGTTATCTGCTATAGTGAGGTCTACGTTTGATTAGCAATGTGGCAGTGTTTGATTAGCAATTGTATTGCTATCCTTGTCCATCATTCGACAAAGCTGATAGCGCTATCCTTTGCTAGCTCATCAACGTTACTAGATCCGTTTTTAACAATGTAGAAATATACTTGATTAAGGCAACGCTGTTCTTCTAACTTATTCACTGCCATTATAACATGGGCCTTACTATTGTAAGTAATCAAGTTACGAATTTCTTTAAACGTATAAAGTTTATGCTGATACTCATCTCAGATGTGAATCAATGGAACATTGAATATGAATTTGCGGGATATGAACATTGAATATGAAAGCTCTTTGTCAATAATACAACCGCGTGAGTATCTTTTGGAGAAGTATGGAAATTTCAATCAAGAAACTCACATGCAAGTAATAAGCTTTGCTAAAGTTTACACAAATTCAACAGAGCAACCCCTCACACACAGAAACTTGACATATCAAGTAGATTACATTCAACTTACAAGTAGGAGTTTCAGAAAGCTATTTACTCAGCACTAAAGACCCGCGCCATGATAAATGATGTGGAGTTTCGTATAGCTTTGAAAGTTGATTAGATTCAAGTTAGAGACCTATTTAGTCACGAGAGGCACTTGAAGTGACCTTAGAACTCGCGAATGCTTGATGCTTGGCAATAGAATGAATGAGAGTTAAGTCAGCAATGGAAGGTGTGAAGGAAATCGATAATGTGCGCTTATACCTTGTATGGCTTGGTAGTTGAAGGTGATAATCGTCTGCTTTCTGATTGATTTAAATCTACTAGAATCAAATTATATACAAAATAAACTAATATTGATAAATTAATACGTTAAGAAGTTGAAAAAATATTTGTAAATGGATATTCTTGATAAAGAATCTCAGAAAAAATTTGATTTGTTGTAACACATAGTGGAAGTACACACAAGATTTTCAACCACTTACGAAAAATTGAAAAATGTTTTTAATAACGTAGCTGTTTGGGTTAATAACTACAGAATATGCAAATATTCGTAATATGCTAATAGACATTATATATTTTTTATGCCAGACTTCAATTCAGTCTGAGTTTGATTTATGTTTTATTGAGAACTCCATTGCAAGAATGAAATATAGGTTGTTTGTTAAATTTGTTTCAAAATATTATCGAATATTAAAATAGTTGCGTATACGACACTAGGAACCCAATAAAAACATTCTCACATCACAAAAATCTGTGAAGAAATTAGGGAATATTCAAAACTCAAATATATTGTAACAGCTAAGCAAGGATTTGGAAGAAATGCTTCATTTGAATTTTCCGATAAAACTGAATAATCAACTAATGTATTTCCATAGGAATTTATTCATAGTGACGTTGAGGCAGCTAATGAGTCACGCTTTGGGAAACTCAATATTCAACTCAGATTGTAATTAGTTATTAATGATAGTAATTGAATAATAAGTGAAATAATTTATTATTCGAATAATGAATAGCGTGCAGACAATTGCTATAATTGTCAATATGCTCGAAATGAATGTATTGGTTTGTTTTTTCCTTTTCCTTTTTGTGTAGTTGAGAAGTTGATATTGTGTTAATTATTCATATTGAATGTAAAAGACTAAGAAATTTTCAAAAACCACAAATTCATTGATACTTAGAAAGACCGGTTTCGGTTATTACACCATTGTCAATCTCTGATAAACTGATCCGAGATTCTCAATCTGTTTATCAGAGATTGACAATGGTGTAATAACCGAACCGGTCTTTCTAAGTATCAATAAATCTGTGATTTTTGACAGTTTCTTAGTCTTTTTCATTCAATATTGGTTTGTTCGTGAAATGTTTGTAGTTGATGAAATCCATAATATCAATTTCTGTTGAGCAAACTGAATAAATATTATTGTAATTTCGTGGCATGTGTTACAATAATATTACCTTTTTGTGCATTTCATTCAAATCGTATGCCAATTTCATTGATGAGGGTTTAGAATCCCTTTTCCGTTGTGACAAGAAAACTTTTCCCCCAAAATCGTGTGTCAAATTGTTGAAAGCTTTCGAAAAGCGCCTACTTTTTCCACGCATCCTCCATAAAACGTTGTAAAAATGTCGGACCGTGGATGAAGCACTCCAGTTGTGTCGGCATTTTTGACGGAGGTGGAAAAACCGACATCTTACGATTTGTCAATCAAACCAGCTCAAAAGGAAAGAAGCCCATCCTTTCAGAAAGTAAGAAGCTTGAGAAAGCCTCCATGAATAAGTAATGCGGGCCCCAATGGACGTAGATAAAATTTGAGCGTGATAAAAAAGGTGCTACAGCGGCGAAATGTATTCTTTCTCTCTTACTTGAGTTACTACTAAAATGTATTCTGTCTCTCTCACTTGAGTAACTGTACTACCTTGGTGAGGAACTACCCTTCGTGAGTAACTCCTCATTCCAGAGGCTTTCCTTCCTTTTAGCACTCATTCTTCGAGACGATCCGTCATTCTTTGGTACTTCATCAGTTATTTCCATCCTTTTCGCCTCTCTTGACCGCATCTCCTAGTCATCGTTCAATGTTACTTTTGTCCGGTAATCCCATTTTTCATATCATGTTGAGCTCTTTATTCCCTGCTCCGCCGGTTCGTATTATCCTTCTACATTGGAAAATCCTGATCTAGTGAGGTATTTTGAGTATATAAGAATGAGAATTTATGTTTGCCAACATGTTTTTATTACAACTCGTCTCAATAAAGAATTACTGTATAACCTCCATCAATTCAAATTATTTTGTATTAGAATTGAGCTGCTCCAAAGTTGGCAAGAACATCAACTGGATGAATATTCTTCTTATAGATTTGTAGTCTTCTCATAACGCATCTACATGTTGGTCGAATGAAAGTCAATGTCGACCAGCGCCAGTGTGTGGATGGGTGTTTTGTCAGCGCTGGCCTTCTTCGGCCTTCGTAATAATAAGGAATTGCACCCTTACCAGACTGAGTCAGGACTGGGCCAACATGTGGCCGCGGTATCATATATTATACCTCTTACATCTCAAAGTTTTCACAATTGTCTAAATAGATCAATCAATTGTACAGTATCTTCTTCACTTTCCAATTACTATGGAAATCTTGAATTTTTTTCTATTGAATTAAAACATATCAGAATGTTCGTATAACCAGTATAAATTTAGACTGCTACAATGATTGAGATGAATTATTTATTTACTTATTTACATACAAAAGCTCACAGAATAAATCCATGAAGATAAGCCATCCATGCATTTTTAATGACATTTATATGTTTCTAAAACCATTAAAAAGATGGATTGAAACACAATGAAAGACATCCTTCCATTCTGCGAATCTCGCCAATCAGAAATTTGATCTTATAATAAATTTGAGGCAACAAAATCAATAAATTTGGTTTGTTCCGAACTGAATTGTCAATCTACACTAAAAGCCAATCCAATTTCCCTCGAAGATCCAATTTTCGAACCTTCCCGTTTTATAAAGATGTTGAGAAAACAAACAATGGAAACGAATAGCCTAATTTTGTATGTGGGCAATCTATCCCTTGTCCCTTCATTCACGTTGTGTCCGTCACATTGAAGGGAAAATCTCGTCCTTCAAGGGAAGGGAAATTACGATGGAACCCGAACACAATTCAAGTATATTACAGCAATAAATAAAGCCAATGACGCTCTTCGTCTCAGAACAACAAACGATTGCTTGCGTTTCACCAACCTTTGTAGCTTCTCTGTGATTTCCAGCTTCCATGGCTTTCTCACTTTACAAAAACACCAGCACTGACTATAATAATTATTATGGTCAATTATTAATTAATAATAATATCAATTATTGATAACTGTGTGATTTTCAGCTTGTATCTCTTTCTTACTTTACAAAAACACCAGAACTGACCATAATTAATGACAGTTGTTATTATTGTCAATATTGGTGGACCACATTCCACAAATTAGGATAACCGAAATTGATGACAATTTTCGTTGCATATCAAATAATGAGGCAATTTGTGTAATTTATGAGCCGTAATTTGATTTCGTGCAATGTAATGACGATGGTATTATGAATTCATGTATTCGTATTTGTTTTGAAAGCGGCCTGTCGAAAGATGAGCATGTGTGGCTTATTTTGCGGGATTAATTATCGTTCGTTAATATCAGTCACGAAAATGGTATGTGGAAGAGTTATTTTCATAACAAGTGACTCCTATATTGGATCTTTATAATGCAATAATAATAATAATATAATAATAATAATAATATAATAATAATAATAATAATAATAACCTCCATTATCACCACAAAAATTGAGAAGCATATTACAGAGAATAGTATAATTGCCCCAGAACAACTTGGGTGCAAGAAGGGAGCAAAAGGATGTAAGGAGTTGCTAGTTGTTGACTCCTTCATTGCTGGTCAGGCGAGTGCTAAGCAGAGGAATCTATCCATTGCCTGGATAGATTATGCAAAAGCCTCTGACTCCGTCCCACACAGTTGGCTGGTGCATGTTCTCCAACTTTATAAAGTCAGTTCAGGTATTGTCAACTTTTTGAAGCTAGCCATGACTGAGTGGAGTGTCAGGCTGTGTATTGGGGATGGAGTGGATCAATTTCAAACAGGTGCTATCAAGGTTGTCAGAGGAATTTACCAGGGTGACAGTCTGAGCCCTCTCTGGTTCTGCCTGGCCTTAAATCCTCTTAGTTTGTTGCTAAGAAATTCCCCATATGGATATAAGCTCAATGTTTCAAGAGAGCTTACAGTATCACACAGTTTCTATATGGATGACCTGAAACTTTATGCCAAGTCACCAGAGCAGCTTGAGAATTTGCTTCAGCTAGTCACTACTTTCAGCCAGAGTATCAAAATGAAATTAGGATTGGAGAAGTGTGCAGTACTGCATGTGAAGAAAGGTAAAGTAGTAAATACAGCAGAAGGGATGTTGACACTGGAAAATGAAATAGGGCAGTTGCAAATAGGACAGACATATAAATACTTGGGACTCCACCAGCATTTGAAAATCTCCCGTGTTGAAGTGTTCAGCCGCTTGGAAATTGAATTTAAGAGAAGACTAAGTAAAGTCATGAAATCTAAATTGCCTTCAAAGCATCTGATCAAGGCAATAAATTCTTGGGTTATTCCATCTCTGACCTACAGTTTTGGTGTTCTGAAGTGGTCTGACACTCGTCTGGAACAAATGGACAGGCTTGTGAGGACTCAAATGACGAAAAACAGGGTGCATCACCCAAGATCATCGATGAGTCGTCTATATATGCCAAGGAAGCTGGGTGGCAGGGGCTTGTCCAGGGTTTCAGATCTGTGTGCAAAACAAGAGAAAAGACTGAGAGAGTATTTCATTTCTGCTAACACAAATCTCCTCAGGGAAGTGTGCCGACTGGATGAAAATTATACTGCACTTAACCTGAGGAATCCTAATGGTCGAGAGCCCTTGACAGTGCATGATTACAAGGCAGAATGGCAACAGAGGGAACTGCATGGGCGCTACTGTAAGCATCTGAACTCTGATCATAATAATCATGACCTTTCAAGCAGGTGGTTGACAGATGGAAGTCTTTTCCCAGAAACAGAAGGCTTTATAATTGCTATGCAGGATCAGGTTGTCGCTACCAATGCCTATAGAAGACATATCATCAGAGATCTGAGCAAAAGTGCTAAATGCAGGCTTTGTAACGCTGCAGTAGAAAGTATTCAGCACATAGTTTCAGGCTGCTCAATATTGGCACCAAAAGAGTATTTGAGGCGACATAATAATGTTGCAAAAATAGTGCACCTGAAATTGCAGCAGGAATTTGACTTCTTTGAAGAAATGCCCCCATACTATTCTTACTCTCCTCCTGCATTTATTGAGAGAAACCAGATTAAGATCTATTGGGATGTTCAAATGATCACTGACAGGCAAGTCATTCATAACAAGCCTGACATCCTAATGTTGAACATGAATGAAAAAGAAGCCTTGATAATTGATGTAGCCATACCAGCAGATGAAAATTGTCAAAGAACAAGAGGTGAGAAATTGAGGAAGTATCAAGAGCTAGCATTTGAGCTCAAAGATATGTATGGGCTCAATAATGTTAGAATAATCCCAATCGTAATATCTGTGAATGGTCTGGTTCTTAATTCAACAGTGGAGAGCTGTAAGGCTATTGATGTCTCAGAAACTCTGGTAGGGAAAATGCAGAAGTCTGTTCTGCTTGATACAGCTCGCATAGTACGCCAAACGCTCCAACATATTTGGTAAAATACTCCATCAATAATAGAAAATAATGCCAAGAGGTTGCATAAATTTTGCCCCTCTTCGCATAAGCTATCCGCAACTGCGTGAAAAAGGGATAACAATAATAATAATATGAAGCAGAACTTATTGGAAAATTTTGAATATTTCATCAGATTCTTATTTCCTACTGTATCGATCTATAAATGAATTGAAAAAAATATACAAAGAATGCCGTGCATAGTGAAATTTATTATATTTTGAAATCTTATAAAACTGTCAACAATTTTGAAAAGTTTTAACTTGATTAAGTTGGTTTAGAGTATTGAACCACCATAGGTTGCTAATTATTAGTTGGCTATTTTATAAATTGATGCATAAATGAAGGAGAATATTCAATTATCATTTGTTGAATGTCAGTGATCATTTGAATCATGGAATTGGGAATTTTCATTGATTTATTTTCCGAAAATAGAAAGAACTGAGTAGAATTGGAATTGAGAGAGGGGAACGGAACTCGGCTTCCGATTGGCCGAAATAGTTGAGATGGAGGAGTACTGTGCCCTTTTTCAACACTGGGAGGAGCCAGCCAATGGGAGTCGAAAATGAGTCAAAATGGCAAACAAGTTTCTTCTTAACAGAATGTCAAATTTGTTGATCATACTGTAAGAAAGTAAGGAAACTAATCGGTCCAATAATGTTTCGAACATAGCATTTATTCGGTTTCCATGATCGGAATATTTTACGTCATATTCCAAATCAAAATTCTAAATACGATACAGTCGTTAGGCCTATATCTTCTTTCAAACTTTTATTCTTGTACTTTTTGTTAATAAAATCTTTGAATTCTGTTTATATCCTGACCTCTCTTCAGTTCCAGAACATGTATCTGTAGTATCTATATCCGTGTGTAGTATCATGTATAATGTAATCTCTATTGTTGTATTTTATTTAAAATTATAGACCCCCAGCTATATTCTATAGTTGTAGAATATTTAACTGAAAGTGTACCAGATTTCAAGAATTTTATTTGTAAACTAATTTTTGATCTTTTGGAAATATTTTGTTTTGTGATCTAATGTTGTTCTTTTTCTTTTCAGGTAAGTATTCTCTTCCGTGGGTCCATGTGAGGACTTTTCCTGTGTTCACTATATATGGTAAATGACTCACCTCTTTATAAGTTAACATTTATGAGGAATAATTAGAAATTAGTCTAGAATTTAATGGTGATACATATAGAGCAACTCCACTCTCTAGAGTGAATGAACACCTTCTTTCTATACAGAGCTAGACAGATCAATGCAGATTAGGATATTCTCTCTAGATCTGAATAGGAGGTATATTTCTTTTTTTATATTCATTGCAAATACCCTCTCTCTCACCGCTATTTCACACTCTATATTGAACTTTTGGCCTTTCTGAGATCCAATCTTGGTTGATCTATTTTTAGTTTGATATGAGATGGAATTTTGCAATCTAGTGTGTTGTATGATTGTTATTTGAAGACAAATTTCGCTTCCACATACGACAAAGCTTCATACATAATTTTTACTACAGTTACTAAAAGCAATTTCTCAAGAATGAGTATCAATAGAATTTTTACACTGAAAGAGTTCTATGTTCCACGATAGAATATAAAATTAATTCAATTTGATCATTTCACCTGCTGGATCACTCATTTTCTTACAATTCCATCATTTTCGACCTGTAAAATGAGTTTCCACTTGATATTTTATCATCAAAATTGGTACACTAAAATTGGAATATCATTTATAAGAAGTTCATGCTTGATGAACCTTCTCTAGCTATGTCTCGTTTCTGTAGATACTTCAACGTATCACTATATTCCACCTGCTCTGTTCTCACAGAGCTTTGGACCTGTCTAAAAAAAAAACTAATTCAGATTTATGAAAGGTAGCCTTCAGTGCAACCCATTGAAACTTCATTAAACTGAAGCTCATCAAAACTGTCTCGAAAGCTTCTCTTTTTTCCCTCTCTGAGAAAACTCCTATGTGATTAGGAAAATTCCCAGCCAGACCTCTCTAATGGACTAGGTTATTAAAACTTGAAAAAAGTGCTGCCACGTGAAGTATGTAGCCATCTTTGTTTATTAGCTCCAGTAAGAGTGAGTGGCTGATGTTATGAGCTATAGTCAGACCACTTTATACTGACAGCATTCCTTATGAATAACATCAGTGCTTGCCATTACATCAATGCTGACAGTCATCTGATGAGTGTCACCGTACGGTATTGTGTCAGTATCCCTCATGTAAAACACCAATGCTTGCCATTCGACCAACGCTGACAGTTTGAAGTGAATCTCATTGTAGTGCGTTCATCAGATGCACTCTGTGTGTGAAGTTTGTAGTGGCAAGGAGTCTGAATTATTATATGCTCTGTGGGCACTCTATTTGAACAAAGAGCATCTTTGTTTTGATGCCAAACTTTTACGATTAAAGCCGTGGCTGAAATGTTTTATAGCAGTGACGTAGGTCCCTGAAATTATATTCAAAACCTGTGTACTGTAGTTTTCTAAGATATGCTGGAGTAGAACTGTAGTTTATAGTGTGGAAAATCGAGGTATTTGTTCTGTAGTCACAGTATAAGCACGGTTAAAGGGTAGTAAATAATTAAACTTCTATTTTAATATGGAGCTACCAATAATACTCCTGAACGAGCCTCTTTTGCCTCTTATTTATTTTCTTAGAGCTAATGTTGCTCATTTCACTTGATGAACTCGTATTTATTCCACTCGTTATTATGAATTTAGAAGGAGAGTATTATGTATGATCTACTATGTATTCATAGTTGCATAATATCAGAGACAACTGATACAAGTGGTTTCTTACGCTATCCTTGCACTATGATAATATCTATTAAAATATCAATACAAAGTTCAGGAAAGTATTGTTAAAAGAAAAGTATTTGAATATCGCATTTTATACTTATTTTATTTTTCCAAAAAGCACTGATCGGGGGAGAAACCCCAAGGTTACCTTGTACTATTTCCCTCCCAAATTTAATTAACATTAAAAATATGTTGAAAGAATTAGACAACATTTATTTTGTTCATTACTATTTGGATGCCTATTCGTCTAATAAGTATGTGTTCATGATCTAGTATGTTCATCAGTTTTGCTATGCTTCTGTAGCTCTTCCCTAATGCATTTCTTTTTTCATTCTCCTAAATAAGTTTTGAATCAATTATCATTATGATCATAAACATCGAATATTAAAAGTTGATGGAAGTTCAATATTCTGTCCATTTTCCTCGTACTTCAGTTTTTTTTGGCTCTGTATATCAGAAATAAAGACCTGCCTCCATTGAAATCATGACAAACTACTTTTAACTCTTTTCTCTCCCACTAAGTTCATTATTTAATATCTATCTATATAGTGGAGTGAATATGACTATCTCGGGAGTTCTCCATGGATAAAACTATCTATCCGAGTTCAAACTTTTCCAACTTCAAACAAGAAAAAAATGAATTACTAGATTCAATTTTATAGTTGAGCATGCTAGCTAGAGTTTTTCCAATACTAGATACTCCGCTTTGAAATATTAGTGATAAAAGTTTCCTCCATGATTTTCAATGGAAGCTGCAACAAGACAGAATTATTTGATATATAAAGTTTTCTACTCCATGCTTTAGTTGAACTGAATAGCACTGAAAAGGAATACTGGAATATTAGATATAAAAACTTTTTTCTAGCTACTCCATTTCGATGGAAGCTACTGATAGACTAAATCGTTGAAAGTAAGACGTTTTCGCTTAACTTCCTTGCTTGATGTCAAAAAGTAATGAATAGAAATATCACAATTGTAGACTGAAAAGTTTTCTTCTCGTTTTTCCACCGTAATGGATCCTACTAGACAAAATTGTTAGATAAAAAGCTCTGAGATTATTAGAAAATCAACTATAAATAAGCAGTTTCTTGTTATCTAGCTTGATAAAAAACCTATATTTGATAAAATACTTGGAACTTTTTGATTATAAGTTTAAGAAACTACTTGAAGAACTAGAAACTAGTTTAAAAAGTAGTTCAAGAAACTACTAGATAAGAGAAGTTTCATTTCTCTAGGCGTCGAATCTGCAAATTAGAAACCAATCGGAAAAAATAACCTGGAATAACTATACCTACTAGAGTGGAATATCAATGTGAGAAATTTCATTCGAAACTCATTGCAAGCTCAATCTAAACTATTCATAGAAACTATTCAAACTCGGAGATAATTTTTATGGAACCCGTTCTCGGTTATAGAGGTCGAACGAACTCGGTTATAGTATTGAGAAGTTCTGAAATTCAATCACAGCCTCAGTAGATTATGCTGGAACAATATCGCGAACAATATCAGGCTTTCTGAAGATAGGGCAAAGTTTGTGTCTGTAATGCTATCACGTACCAAACTTGCGCTCCGCATCCAGATCTTCTTATTATCACTTGTGAGAACCCTTTCATGCCCTAGCCACTCCCTCTAATTAAATGTGATTCACCTAGTAGCTGGATAGTTCTTACTCTGAATGGTTGTCGCCAATCTTATCTCTTCACATAAGTACTTTCCAGTTTAATCTTGGAGTACTTCTTTAAATCTTTCCAGTACTTTTTATCCAAACCGTAACGCCTAAAGAAAATTCTCTGGTCGCAATTGTCTCAATTCACAAAAGTGTTTTCTAAATTATAGTAATTTAGATTCATTCAGTGCATTGTCCGTTGAAAATCATCGTCAATCGTTCCCAGTCACTAAGTAATCACTCGGAATATTACTATTATAACGGAGAATTTCAAATAATCCGGTCGCATGCCATGATTCAGTCTCACTATATATACATGTATGTATGTACTAGGATATCTATTACTAGAAAATATAATAATAATAATACTAGAAGATATGTAGATAATAGATAAAGACGATATCAGACCATAGATAAAGTCGATAGAATATGGTCTGGTAGATGTGAAAGTAGTACTTACCAGTAGTAATATAGTACTATGGTACTTGGTTCTTATTAGTAAGTAGTACCACAGAATACAGCAGTTTCCTCAGAATTATAGAAGTGTTCTCTGTTAGTACCAAATACTCCCCAGGATAGGGTAGTTTAGATTCAATCTCTACATTGTGTCCAATAGTAATCATCCGTACAAGTAATTTTAGGAATTAGCTACTATACATTTAATCCTTTCAAGTATATTCACTCATGATATGATCCTTCCACGTTATTGGTGAACGTTGAACCATTTTAATTGTATAGTTTGTTGCCTTGTTGTCATTAGCAAATGTCATGTCAAAAAACTTCTGAGATTGTTCTGAATTAGAAAATTGTTCGGTCTTATAAAAAAGCTATTTATTCATAATGACTGTGGATGAGGATAAGATGAGAGATATTGTAGATAAAAGACTCAACATTTCAAAAGTACTATCCACAAAGAACGTTGCACAAATTAAATATTTTGTAGTCTTCAATGAAACGATGACAGAAGATGCTCTGAATCTATTCTGATTTTGAAAATTGTTTGGCGATATCCAATTTATGCAGAACAAGTGGAGATGAATATCATCAAAGAAGCAATTCCTTGAGTGCTTCTAAAATGTAATTAAAATAGAGGAGAGACATTGTGGTAATGTTGAATTGTTGTGGGAATAATTAGTGGATGTTTGTGGTTGTTGGGCGAAGTCAGTCCTCATTTCACTTTCAAACTCAGAACTCGGGGAGCGAAGCCCTTAATTTCTATCCTCTTGATGCTGAGAGCGATGAATCGCTGTAGTAACCAACTTGATTTGAATTTTTAATGGAAAAGCTTTCTTTGAAACATCCTTTTGAATCGCATTTGAATTGAAAAAGGATTTACAAGATGTTGCTGTATTTGCGGTAACATGTATTTTGTTCTTTTTTCATTCGTTACTAGAAAAGTACTGTGTGAATTAAACTTTTTAAATCTTCTCTTAGCCTACTCGTATTGAAATAAAAATAATATCTAGTACCCTTTTATTTTTCATTAATCCATTACATGTTCCACCTCAGAGTAATTTTCAAATGCAAACAAAAATGAGAATTTTCATTTCAATAAAAGTGGTAGCTCTACAATAATTGCATAATAAATCCTACAATATTATAGAACTAAGTGAATATATGAGTACTAATATACGTTGCTGAATATTTGAAGGACCAGATGCTCTTAAAAATATTAATAAACAGTACCTGAACATTTCTTGATGACGAAGCTTCCTCAGAAAAATGTTTATGCAAAGATGTTTTCTACAAATTTGAAGTTGTCTTAAAGACAAAATTGAAAAATAGATAATTAGCTTGTAATTCATAAAAAGGTGGTTCTACTCAGTTCACTGTGGCTCGTATTATTCTATGATAAATAATTAAATCCGGTTCTACAGATGGAATATTTGATACAGCATTTTATTGGGACTTTCGTTCAATAATAATTATTAAATCTTCATTCATGTATCATACACATAAATAACGACTAGAGTGGAATGTTTACAGTCACACAATAGACTGTATAGAGATCTCGATATGCATGAATTTGAAACGGCTCATGACTTTTCATCTTCACTGTGTATGATTGATGAAACTCTCTTTTGCATCTTATCACATCTCGTTCACTCACACTCTCTCTCCTTTCCACTCCTGGCACTGACACACACACTCTCTTTCACTCCAGGCACTCACACACTCTCTCACTCCGTCTCTCACTGAGTCACTTGCATTTGTGCATTGACATTGATAAAGGGTTGCCTCAATATTCTTATTTGGCCGCAGCATATGCCTGCCATACTACCACATCCTCAGTTGCTCCAACTTATGACATTTCTATCATTAATAACATTAGGCCTCCAACAACTACCACCACAGCACGTCAACAGTAACGAGCTTAACTTGGTGAGATTGATGGATGGATCTGAGGCTTTCCGCCGAACATTCTGATCCCGGAAGTTGACTTTGATCAATGTAAAATATAATAATTAGAGTACTGTATTCTGTCGAATTTCCCGATAATTTTCAGAAATTCATCCTCAACAACTTTTTATTGTTAGCTCCATTCTTGTGAGGCTTTCCACCGAACATTCAGATTTTGCTATAATTTGACTTTGATCGATGTACAATATAAATTACTGTACTGTATTTTGCCGAATTTCCCGATAACTTTCAAAATTCATCCTCAACAACTTTTTATTGTTAGCTCCATTCTTGTGAGGCTTTCCACCGAACATTCTGATTTTGCTATAATTTGACTTTGATCAATGTACAATATAATCATTAGAGTACTGTATTTTGTCGAATTTCCCGATAATTTTCAAAAACTCTTTATTGTTTGGGTCATTCCTGTGCATGTGATAAATTGGTCATTCTCAACAGTAAATGGTTCATTCGATTATGAAATTCTAATGTGATTAGATTGAATCGAACCTTCATCGAAGATCTATCGAATATGTAGATAAGTTTCGATTGTATATTTTGGAATTTGTTAGGTTGATCTTTCTGAACAGTAAATGAATTCGATCATGGAATGCTCTTGTGTTTTAGATTGAATAAAATCTCCTTCGAAAATCTATAGAATTTAGCTTTTCCTGAGGATGCATATAATGCGGTGTGAATACGTCTATAGCCTAAAGTCAGTTACACACAAATCGATTTCTGGACGTTCGATTTTTCGCCGTCCTTATGAGCTCTAGCACATTAAACGGAACTTCACAAGCATAATCTGTTTGACATCATCTGTGCAATCCAATAGAATTTATAAGGACGGCCAAAAATCGTTTGTCTAAAAAATCGATGTGTGTGTAACTGGCTTAAGTGACAGGAAACTCCCCAAATTTGCGAAGTGAGTCACAGTGAATTCACACTATTATCATTATTTCGATCATTGTTAACAGTGAATGCATTCGATTGTGGAGCAGTCAGGTTTGGTTGTGATTTGGTTGGGTGACGTCTGGAGATTTGGGTGGCCGCGTTGAAAACTTTTGTTGTTCAGTGACCGTGACGTCACTGATGGAAAGAAAGCGTACCAAAGTAACTGGGAGGCTGAGAGGCGGTTTTTCGATTGACAATGGAATTGGGATCTATTTTCGATTCAATATATTGAAAAGTCTATTATATTGGACTTCATGATAGAAGAAATTCTTTTTCATCCGTCATTGAATTTGATTTTAAAAATCTCCTTACAGTAAAGTATCAAATTTGGTTTGTAACCGAAAATGATCAGTAGGAATATATTTTTCAGTTTGAGTACGCTAGTGGTATTCTGTTATCTGTTATCTATTTTTGAAAATATTCTTTGGTATGATATCAGTAATTGATCGAGTAGAGTTCATAAGTAGATTAACTGTTTTCCAGATGAAAAAGCAAGAAGAAGATTTGAAATGCATAGCGTGGATTGAACCAACAGCAATAGAATAGATCCAGTTCATGATTGAATTTCGTTGTGTGCTGAAAACGCATGCAAGTAGATGGTTCAAGTAAATAGAAGTCGTGGAAAACGCGATGAAAAATTATGTCAAGAAATGTGAATGATAGGAGAAAAAGGAAATTGGATGAATTTCATGTGGGGAAACAGATGTCAGACGATAAGCGTGCTCTGAATACAAAACTAGACAAGTGCTACTCACTATATCTATGTATATTCTGCAAATGGTACCACATTTTCTGTTGTTTCTGTCTCACTTTCTCTCTCTCTCTCTTTATTTCTTCACTTTCACCCTTTTAAGACCGAGAAAATGTTGTAAATTTATGCACCACCCAAGTCTTCAGCCGCATGTTTTGCATGAAAAGAAATAGCGCGTTTCTGACTTCCGTTGGTGGATTTTCTTGGACGGGGAAATTTACGTTGCAAATTTTTCGGCTAAGGGATTGAGGTCGATATACTTTGTTTCCCTCGCGAAATTTGGGAATAAATTTGGAAAATAGGGTTGGAAATTTCTGCTGTGGCGTAGATAATGTGGAGTATGAGTGGGAGAGACATAAGTTAGTTTGTTTTTCTTACTGCATTTGGGTATAAGTTGAAAATAGTTCTAGAGGGTTAAGCCAGTTACAAACACATCGATTTTTGTTCGTACGATATTTTGCCGTCCTTATGAACTCTTGCAGATTAAACGGAACTTGACAAACTTCATCTGTTTGACATCATTTGTTCAATCCAATAGAATTTATAAGAACAACAAAATATCGTACGAACAAAAATAGATGTGTGTGTAGCAGCGTTAGGCTATTAAACAGATGATTTCAAACAGATGATGTTTGTTAAGTTCCGTTTAATCTGATAGAATTCATAAGGACGGCAAACATCGTAAGAACCAAAATCGATGTGTGTGTGCAGGGCTTTACAGTATTTCTGGTCATGATCATTTTCAGCTATAAGGAAGTCGATTATAAAGATTTGCCAATCTAATACCGTTAACCAAGTAAATTGTAAATATTCGATTTCCCTCTACTAAAATATATATTATACTCCTATAATAATACTTTAATATATATATATATATATATATATATATATATATATATTATACTCCTACTAAAAAACCCAATAATTCAAAACCTTTTTCTCATGAAAACAATCTTAATGAATAATATGAATTAGATTCAAATTCATTCCTCTTCGCAAAATTCATCAATTCGAGTCAACTCCAATCCCCTTAATGTGTTGACTTGACGAAAATTTATGACAATCCATCTTGCAGACTGGAACAGCAGTCTGAGATTTCCTCCGAGCAAATTGACAATGACAAATGTTTGGAAACTCCTCAGTTTGCTTCTGGACATCTGAAGCGTCCTCAGTGACTGAGTCAACAATGTTAATTCGTCTCTTGATCATTACCTCTGTAATCGAAATTCTCCGTTGACATTGGCGGATTAATTTATTCAAATTGATTGAATTCGGGTCACCGGTTCTGTACCAACGAGTCCGTTAATTATGTTGACTGCAAGTGATGGAATTGTTATTGCAACTGCTGACTTATTGAGCTTGGTAATTGGAAACTGGCTGATCCTCATCGAACGGAATGAGTTTTATAGCAAAATACGGATAAATTGTTAGGGAGTCATCATCAAACATAATACTGTAATTATCATCTGATGTAATCTAAAACTCGGTTGGAAATTGTGGAAAGTTTGACTTGTGAAATACAGCTAAATTGATTCAAATTTGTTTATATCACTAGATCAACTAAAATCAATAAACAGAAATCATGTACCATCTAAAACAAAAGTAAAATAAACTATCGTATTAAATGATCATATTCAAAGATCTATTCAAAGAAACTGACTTGTAAAATGACTAGTGACTCACTTCTATCTACATGATTATGTGCAAAGAAATCATGATTTGGTCCATTTTATGTTCTTCGTCCATTCATATTGCCTATTCAATGTATTTCATGAGTTGCGTCCTTTTCAGTTCTATCCTGTCAGTCTCATTTTGGTATATAATTTTAATAAGACCTTACCAATGAAAAATTTAGTTGATAAAAATTGTCAGCACAATAGAGATAAACCACTTCATGAAAACCCTCATTTTCATCTTCCGAAAATGTACAGACTCGTAACAGACCAGACAAGTGATAGCAATGACCTTGTAATGCAAATTGTATGACCATTGCTTTTCGTTGTAATGTGAAAATGCTCATTGCAATTTTCATTGAAAAAGAAAACAGTTCTGTCTGACATGTTATGTGTCTGCCTGGTGTCTGACAATATGATTTAACTTTTTGTGTAGTTGAGAAGTTGATATTGTGGTAATTTTTTTTTGACAATTTCTTAGTCTTTTTCATTCAATATGATTTAACCATTTATGGGCTTAACAGAAGAAAGCCTTCTCTTCCTGCCTTCAATTTGAACCAATCAATGTCAGTCATTATTAAGCTTAAGATTACTTTTGACGGTCGTAGAGGTAAAACTGTCATAAAACGTTCTCAAAATCCATTTCTGGCCTCTCTTGATAAATCTTCTCCAAGTTCAGTTGATCCTCAGTTACCAAAACATCTGTATTCATGAAATCCCTCGTTCCCTCTCTCAGACTCTACTTATGAGATTCTCTTCACTCTACTCATAACCATAAAATATATCTCTCATTTAAGGAAGACCATGCGGTACCTCCTACCCTTTTAAATGTCCTGTGAATGTACGAACCACTAAATCTCCCTTTATATTTATTATCTCCCTTACATTAAACCTTCCCTTATTTTTGGTGTAATGCACATCGTTCAGCTCCAGTTTTATTTCCCATTTTCGCTGCGAGAAAACCGTCGTAATAAAGTATTTTCTAAGTCTTTAATCTGGTGAAAATGTCGTGTCGTGCTGGACACGTCCCGGCTGTAATTCAGTCTCTATTTAACGGCAGTCCTCCCGACATTTTTATCCATCAATTTGTCATCCTTATATACCTGATGGGGTGGGAGGTAAGCTCTTTGCAGCGGCAAGGTTATCCTCCCACCATTACTTGGGTCTTATCTACTGGTGCTATTCGTAAAGTGTACTGTATATTGTTAGTTTATAAAGCTATGAAATTTATCTCTCTACCGACAGGGGTTTATGGTTGGGCTACAGGATTGCTGTTCCACGTTTCCTGAATACCTAATCCAGTTTTGAATTCACTCACGTTGATATTTGTATTGAGAAAGTGCATTGATTTTGTGTAATGTTTGTTTCCTGATTCAATGAATGCGAATGTGGGATTGATTTGAATATTGTAGACTGGCAGGTAACCCGTGCTCCGCAAGAGTCTAATTATAAACTTGACCCCTTGAAATCTCGAAGAATTTCAAATAGGCCTGTAACCATCCTTGGTGAATTGAGAATCTATATGTAAAATTTCAAGTTAATCAGTGCAGTAATTCAGACATGATGATGCGTCATTCGCGAATTTCCATACCGTACGTGTGTAAGCCAGTTCTTTCCTCTATTATATAATATAGATTAACCAGTTGCCAGAATATGATATTCAAATCTTGGTAATTTCCACAACCAATCGGTAAAGAATACCAATTCTGTAAATGCAAACTTCATCATCTACCATGTATTTTAATTGTTCATTTTCATTTCTCTAAGTTTAAATCATCCTCACTTCCTTAAGAACATACTGGAATTGGTTTGGGCATTGGAATTAATGGAACTAGGGGTCTGTTTTTAGAGTTCTGATGATAAATAGCATACAATCCAAATAGAGTAATGATTTTCAAATAACTGAATCTTTAAAACTATAATGGATGTGTGAATAAAACGTTTTTGTTTCTTGATTCAATAACAATTACTGCACAAGTATACTACGAGAAGCAAATCTTTTCTTTGTCACTAAATCTTGTGACAATAATAATATATATCTTGTTTCCCAAATTATCAACCGATAGCAAACATTTTTGTTTGATTCTTTTTTATGGTTACTAAGCTATTTAAACAATTATTTTCATTTGTTGACTCAACAAAAACTACTTATCCACATCACAATCTGATGAGAAGAGACATATATGCATCCAGTTCTTATGTATTTCAACTGCTTCCCAATAACAACAATGTGTTCGTATCTTCCACTTGGTATTGAATCCCCATAGGCTTTTCCAATGTATTCCAGGTTCCCCAGTAGAAGCATGGACCAGCCTGTCTGGAATTATTGAACCTCGGGGGCTTCTCCTTGTTTCTGTTATGGTTTCCTAGCACCTATCCTAGCAATAGGAAGGAAAGAGACAGCCTGAGGGGGAAACAACTTCTCCTCTTGTTTGTGAGTCGGATCTGAGGTTGTAAAGAACTTTATAGGTTACGCTTGTCCTGTTCCCCTGTGGTTTACACGTCCGCCTTAGAATGTGGATCGATGGTACCCTGAAAGAAATCACGTTTCTCATTCACAGTTCTAGTTTTATTCTATTCATAGCGGTATGAATTTTTGTACGTGAATAACAGCTTCATGAGTTTTCCTCACGTGAATAACAACTTCATGAATTTTTCTTCTACTACTGGGCTGCAATAGAAATAGAGGTACAGTAGAACAAAAGTGACAGAGAAAACCTGGCCATAAATTGAATGCAGTAAACCAGAAGTTGACTTTGTCATTCACATTTCAAAGGATTCTTTGATTGATATCGTTCCCACCTCACTGAATATCAAGGGAGTCGGAAAATGTTATTGAATTCCCTTTTCTTTTCGACCTTTCTTTTTCCCTTTTATTACTTTCCTCTTTGAATTCACTCGTGTCATACGGTGTGCTGAGACTTTCTTTCTTCAATTTACTTACTTCTATCCTTGTTGCAGCATCACTCCCGCATGAGTGCTGCATTTCCACCACATTATTCGTTTCTCAAAAACCGGGAAACCTTTCGTCGAAACTCTTTTCCATTTGCTTATTCTTTTGAGTCTTTGAAACCCGTGTTTCTTCCTCACTACCAACCTGTTGGCGCTCTTATCAATTTAGGGGTTCCATCCTTGAGATTGTTCAGTTGTATGCTGCGTTTTGTGAATTCCATATTGTCTCGTCAAATCCAATGTATGAATTGAGAATTCTCCAATCAATTTCAAGTTCCACAATATCAATACTTATTAAACAATTTTTATTGAATCTTCAGAAGCCTGCTATAATTCAAACTTGAAAGATGTGATTTTGTAATGTTATGGTTGATCTTGTTGCACCTTGAATTTTACAAATAGCGATCATTATTACTGATTATTCTAAGTTCTTCTCGTGATATAAATTTGAACTAAGATTCTAAGTTCCTCCACTTGCATCATGGTTCATTATCAGTGATAATAATTTGGCTCATGGTGCAATAGTTTGAGATGAAAATACTGATTTGGATCAACCAAATACAAGTTTAAGAAAATCGTAAATCCGTTCACAATACTCTTTCATTAGTAGCTCATGAACTTACTCCAAGTAACAAAGTAGCAAATGTTGACCAAGTAGACGAAGTAGACTCCTTTAGGCCAAGTAGCAAAGAACCTGTGAGTTGGCGATGACATTAGCGTTCTCACTTTCTAAGTGACTCTACTCTTCTTGCCGATTCCATTGTAGGCCAGGCAAGCTTAATTGAATTGTCGCTCCAAGCCTTTCTTGCCATGCCTTTCACGTACCTACCATACGACTTGCCGAAAACTCAACTCTCCACTAAGCAAAGTTTCGCATTGCGTTTTCAAACTTTTATTTCAGGGATTTCCACCATTGTACTACTTTGGAAAATCTGTGTATTCCTCTATTGGATGAACACTATTTCATCAGTTTTAATTCACAAGTTTCTCTATTTTGTGAAAAACGTCATGTATGACTACGTTTGATAAAATATAGACGTAAAATTCTAAAATCCATCTTCAATAACCTTCATTTAAAGGTACTGTTTAGAGTTCGAGTTTTAATTTAACTATAGGCGTAAAATATTAAAATGTAACTGCAATGAAGATCATTGAACAATCTACATTGATCTTCATTTTCATGAATATTTTATAGTTCCAGTTTTAGTTCTACTGAACAGTTGATGCTCAACTCCAAACTGAAGATAAACTGCTCAACTTTTAACATGAACATTAAAAATCCAGTAAGGATTCACAAACAGGATTCATCAGCTTCATTCTAACAGTATTGATCGCAAAAGAAACGTGCATAGCCAATAATGCTTTGCTTCTCTAGCAGCCAATAACAGGGGCCAAACTAATTGATCCTAGATAATGATTAAACAATTTGATTTGTTAGGAACTGGTTAAATAGATGATTTGTTCCCAAAGCGAGTTTGGTTAAGGATGATCTTGAGAATCGTTCATAATACTGAAGTCTATACTTTGATTTAACCTGCTTCAGGACAAGGGGCATCCCCAAATGAGTCTAAATTCTAAAAAAGTTCAAATTAATGTACTGTGTTATATGACCGATTGGTAATTTCAAACCATGTTGTGAACATGGTATTTGAGATGACATGCTCCTCGTATAGTCATGTTAGAAGGGACATCAGCTCCAATTAATTAGATGAATTATGTAAATGATTTTGAATGAAAAAAATGGAAACCCTATAATAGGATCATTATAAGAGAAACACATTTGGGAAATAATGTAGATCATGTATAATTGAAAAATCTAAATCCATCAACATCATCGTAGCAACTAGAGAGTAGATGGAATGTATCCAACCAGAGAGTATAGAATGTATACATTCTATCTAGTCTCTGAAACGAACAGGTATGAGAAATTATGTTGATGAATTTCAATTGAAAAAATCTATATCCATCATTATAGGAGAAACGGATTTGAGAAATTGTACTGATGGTGATTATTATAATGAAAGTGGTGATAGAGCAGTAGCTTGGATATAATATGTTGATAGTGAGTGAGGCGAACCTCACCAGTCGCCACGCCAAGCCGAGAATTAAGCGGCGATAAACTTTAATGTGGCTCGTTTTGTTTTGCAGCGCGCAAATGCTTGCATTAAGAAAATTAACTTTCTCGAGCAGAGAACCGTATCTTGGTATATTAGGATTCACTTCATACTGTCAGTACTCCCCATAAGCAACATCAAAGCTTCCCATTCGACCAATACTGACAGTTTAAAGCAAATATCTTGGTTGAAAGATTCACTTTTAAACTGTCAGTATCCCTTGTAAATAGCATCAAAGCTTTCCATTTAATCAATGCTGACAGTGAAAGTTGCATGGGCCCGTGGCACGACACAATAGAAATGCGAAATCTCATGTTATGCAGCAGCAGCAGAGATGAAACTCATCGCTAATAGATAACCATGTACATGCAATTCGCATAAGCGTTAAAGTGAGATAAGCATTTGGATGAGGATAGGAAGATGTGAGTTGTGATAGAGGGAAGTATGAATTTAAATAGGTACGGTAGCTGGACGGAGAATCGGGGGTAATAAAAGTAGTGTTAGAATAGAATTTCAATATGAATTTAAATGGAGGAAAGTATGAATCGGAATACGTACGGTAGCTGGACGGAGAATCAAGGGTAGTAAAGATAGAATAGATGTTTATCTCATCAAGACAGTTATAAAATAAAACAGCCACACTTCCAATTAAATGATAATAGAAAGTACCGTATTATCAAGAAATCCACAACATTTTTAATTACAATACATTCAAGAATTTAGAATTTGAATAGAGTTGAAATGGGTATTAGAAGGAGGTGAACGCAAGGTTGGACGGAGAAGGATGGATCAATTTGGGATGGAAAGATTGATTGATTGAAAGAGGAGAAGGTATGTATGTCTTTTGAATTGAAAGAGTTGAAAAGGTGAGAGGAGGAGGGTGTCCTGAAACAATATTAAGATATAATTCTTTAAGGGAGATGTGAACAAATTTAGATATAAGCAACTTTGCGCTTAACGCAAAGCCAGGTCTAGTGAAATCCAAGCTCAGAAACCTTAATGTAGATAACCAGTAATAATAAATTTCAATCTCTAGAAAATCTTCCAATTATTGTGTTTATTAGTTCTTCAGGATTCTTTGAGTAGGTAGGATTGATGATAGTGAAATTTCTGTGAATTTTTAAATGTATGTAATCTTGCATACCAACAATAAATGATCATGATTAATAATAATAAATTCTAGTTACCTAGAGCACAGAGGAAAGAAACACTTTATGCTTATTCCGTGCCTAGAGCTTTGGCGATTCAAATTTTATGAAATTGAAGAAAATTGAATCAGAAGTTAGGTTGATAGTAAAATAAGGATCTTAGTAATGGAAGAGTTGCCATGTTATTATGGAGGTTAGAAGAAGTAAGTAGGAAAAAGAAAGATAACATAGAAGAAGGGAGATATGAACCTGGAATTGTGGGGGAAAGAGATAAGAAAAGGGAGAAGGTTGGTGGCAGCTTGTTTTCATTTAAATAGAAAGCTTTTTAAAGATGTACTCCATTTATTATTACTCTGCTTTCAAGGTCCCGGAGGTGCATTTTAGTGGGGCTATTAGTCCTGTCTTCTTGCCCCTTTATTTCTTTGACGCTAATTCTAAAAGTTTCATAGAAAACTACAGTATTCTCTCCACAGAAAGTGAGAAATCTGACATAACTTGAAGCTCCTAAAATGATCTATCCTTCCCTGATTGTGATAAACGTCTTCAATGATCTCATCAATGAAAGTTCATTATCACTATAACTATTTCATAGAGTAATCGGTTTTTTAATTGTAATGAAATATGCTCCATCAGTATCTTTTTGGGTTAGAGCTACTCTCAATTGTCAATAAATAAGAGGTACTTGAATTTTTTATTTTTATTTCTCGATAAAATAGGCTAAGATGAAATAATATCTATATATTTATTTATTCAATATTTAACCGTTAATATTTATGCGGTTCTGTCCTTATTTTCTGAGTAATATTCTACGTTTTATTTGCATAAATGTTTGACAAACGATTAACCGATTGTTCAGATTCTTAGCGTGACTTGACAATTCGTTGTAGGCCTTCAGGTAAATTGGCTAATTCATCTATAGAATAATAGTATCATAGGTCTTGAAAAGTTCATAGAATAAACTAATATATAACAAATTTTAACTAAGCTATATAAATAGCCATTTCCATTTATTGCAGGACATTTTGTTTCACCATCTACGGAAAGCTGGTTTCCCAGTACATGATGACCCATTAAGTCCAACAGAGTATCAAACCATCAAATTACCCCGCCATACATGTTCATTGAACACCAATGGGACTCACCTGCAACTCAATTCAATTACTGTACCATGTAACTGAATTCACCCAACATCCACACACAACCAGCCATTGATATATAGCTGTCTGTATATATATAGACCAACATATGTATCCTCTTAACCACACTTGGAATATAGTCGGTTATAATATACATAGATTCTCCAAAACGTTCATTCTCACTCTAGTGTATTCAAAATATTATGATAATTCAAGTATAATAAACGAACAGTTCAGACTCAATATGTAGACAGTACAAATATTTACAAATAAGTGGTTATAACAATTTCAAGTAGTTTTATTTTGTATGTATAGTTTTTTCCATAAAGGACGGCTAATGCATATTCACACAGATTAAGCCTAGCAAGCCAAGCCCACCTAAAGCTGGGTTTTGGGTTGTCGTCGACCACGACAGGGTAAGGATCTCAGATTGGGTAGATTTCAATTTGTCTAAAAATAACCTAAAAGATTATGTTTTAATGTGGGAGGTTGAGTTTATACTTTTTCGTACTTTTAAATGGCAATCTGTCTGTCTGTAGTTTTCTGCTCGTAAGCAGGTCCTTCTATATGGCAGCAGCCCTCCACTCTCTTAAATGGCAATATGTTGATATTATTAGAAATGTTTGATTCTTGAATAATAAAAACACAAATAATGAAAAATTATTCGATCAGCTGTTTCAGCACACTTGAAATTTGGACAAGATGAATGTCAACAATGCTTGTCGTCGTCGACTGCGGAAACTTACGCACAAACGAAAGTGCACCTTTATATGTATTTTACCACTACATAATCTTCTCTTCTCCACAGTACAAGAGATAAATAGTTATTTGTATATCTAGAGTGAAAAGTACGACTTTTTCTCCCTGAGGGAAAAGTTTGAAGCCCGAGGCGAAGCCGAGGGCAACAATTTTCCTGAGGGAGAAAAAGTATTTTTCACTCGTGATGTACACAACATTTTTCCTCCATCTACATTTTTTTATAGAAACTGCAAATAAAATCATTTTAATAACTTACGTATTGGTGACAATGTTTCCTAACAACATAACCTAAATCTTAAAACTTTAAAACCGGCCGTCTGATTGGCACTGCCGATTGCGCTATCTATCGGCTAAAGTTGTAACAATCAGCTGGGTGTTTACCAAAAATGGCTGACTCCAGATCACGCGGTTCAGATTTGAATTGCAGATCAAAAATATTTGTTGGCTGGTATTTTGGATAGAATAAGATATTTTTAAAATTGTATAAGTTTTTATCGTCTACTTATATTAAGAATATAATATCATACAAACATATATTTCATGAGTTGATCAAATTTCTGGTTGTGGTATTGAATTCAGTTGACTCAATGACAGACACCTCTTTATGCTTTCTCATCTGAGCTTAGACCTTCTAACCTATTATAATGTGAGTTTTTAAAATAGAGATGCTTCCCATGTTATTTAAATGGAGTCACTTTTACTCCCTAGGGAGTTTTTCTGTTTTTTACTACCGAGGGCGAAAAAGTGACACTTTAGTATTATGTTTCAGGGAGTAAAGTAAGTACTTTAGCCAGTAGGTGGAGGAAAAATAATATTTTTGTCATAGTCATTCAATATCAGCTGTTTTACATCAATGAAATCAAGCCGGTAAACAGCTGATTGTAGAACAAATAAACATATGATTCTCATTACAGCATACTATACTGTAATAAAAACATATGTTTTCTTTACAGTCGAGTATGTTTCCTATAGTGAGGTCCACGTTATAATGACAGTATTTGATCAACTTTGGTTTTGCTATCCTTGTCTATCATTCGACATAACCGGTGGTACTATCCTTTTCTAGGTCCTCAACGATGCCAATTATGTTTTTGACAGTGTGGAAATATTGAATTGAATTGAATTGAATTTATTTCAGCAAAATTTACACAATTTACAATAATATTTCAACAGAGCAAATACACAACTTGAGATATGTAATACAAATAATACTACAGTATTAATACCTTATCCTATTCCCTATAATATATATCTATATTATATTTATGATAATAATATTCCTAGTTTAATCCAGTTCAACAATGTTTTATCATATATTACTGTGGTATAACTTATCTTATTGCACCTATCCCAAGTGGATTCACTCTATTTAATGAAATATAAGATCCCACATAGACCTTTTTGGCCTGTTCGTGGGTCAATGAGTCCAGTACTGTGTGATTAAATAAAGTATACATTTTTTCCCGATTGAACTTAAGAGAAAAAGTTTTTTTCAATTTCATAATCGCACACACACACACACACACACACACACACACACACACACACACACACACACACACACACACACACACACACACACACACCACAGACACGTTGGTCATCACAAGGTGAACCGCTAGGCAAAAGATATATTGATTGGGACAAAGAGAATATCAAAAACATTAGAAGTAACCAATATCCTATTGATAAATAGATTGAAGTAGCCATTCACATTGATCTTCATTCAGCGTTTTTATCCAATTTGTAATTATTGATTTATCTTTTCTAGATTATTATGACAAAAAATAGTGTAAATTACTCGGACGTGAATGTCTTTTGCAGTGCTCGGCTAACGCCTCGACTAGAAACATCATTCTCGCCTGCAAAACGGCCCTTCCCGTCCTTGTGACTTAAGATACTATTAAAGTATTGGTCTTTTCAATACTGTATATGGATATCATCAACTACAACACCTTTACTACAACACAGAAATTCAGAACAAAAACACAGGCATATAACGGCAGTACTGCATATAGATTTTCCATTAACGAAGCCAACTGGCATTTAATCCAGTGGCTAAGGTTACTGCTGCATTGTGGGCTGTGGGCCTCCTATATTGTTGGCTGCATAACAGCTGTTGCCTAATTGAGCCCAGGGAGGCAGATTACAATGCGAATTTGTTATTAATTTGGCGCATACGGGCACAGATTTCGTTGCTGGTCTCGTGTCCTATTCATTATTGTCCTATTCATTCATTTATTGTTCAGCGCCAAAGCAAGATATAAGCTATACGCTAAATTTAGATATAGTGTCACACAGCGGCAGAGCACTCATTGTTTCTACATCAGCAATCAATGATTTTGGGATTTCTGCTTTTGTTAGCATGGGGTAACTACAGTGTAATTCACTACATACTGTCAGAAATCCATTCGAATAACTTCATTACTTTCCCATCTAACCAGTGCTGACAGTGATTGAATTTCACTTCAGTAGTGCTAGTGCTCTCACTATTATTTATTCATTCAGGTTAAACTCCGTTGTGGTTTCATTGAGAGTTGGATTCAATGAATGGCCAGAGTTCGAATTCGAGTTTCAAATGTTGTACCTCCATTGAGAGTTCAAAGAGTATGAATGGACGAAACTTGAATTTTGTATTGAGTGTTTCCATTGAGAGGTGAATAGAATCGATGAAGGGAACTCGAATGCTACGTTCAGTTTCATTGATAGTTGCGTAGAATAATTGATGGAAATTTGAATCCAAATTTGGAGCTTTGTGTTTTGAAGCGTGGTTGCTATTGTTGTACTGGTCAGGGGTTTCATTCCAATTTTGTCAATTAGTGATTATAATATCTCTCTAATTTACCACGAACATTTTATAGTGTTATGTCGTAATCTTAGTTATTAAAGATGAACACGAGAAATTATATTGAACTTCTTCAATCCAAGTTGTAAGACGACGTAAGAGTTAGAGATGAACAATAATTTTTTTGGAGAAATTGGAGAATTTTAATAACACATCGAAAAAACAATAATTTTTAGTGAGTAAATGAAGATTTTTCATAACACATCGATAAAAAATAACATTCACACAAGATAGGTTCATTCAAATAGTTCACATTATTGTTCTGAGTAAAAATGTCTTAATTCAGTAAACAGTATGTAGTTTTTTCATTCAATAGTTCGAAATCTTCACTCAAGTTTTCACTCAAATCCACTAAATCTTGCAGTATTCAACTGTAGTAGCTAATGTAACCCCATTGTAATTATTATCACATCCATTTGTTGCTGTTATCAGTTTTTATTGTGGTAGAGTTTATTGTTCGGGAAACTCATTAGTCAAAACAATGAATAATGCACATCATTAAGATACACAGTATCACCACTTCACATTAGTGACTCAGTGTCATCCTTTCACACATTTTTGTGTTTCTAACTGGAAAATTGAAAAATAGTAATCTCATACTCTTTAGTTTCTGTAACAATTGATCAATAAAGTTTATATAAATAAAGAGACGGGTAAAAACACAACCTGTAGTCTCAGTAGCAATCAATATCAGCTTAGTTTCAGGAAAAATTTTCAATAAATTTAAATAAATGAAGAAACTGGTAAAAACACGACCTTTAGTTTCAGTAACAATTAATCTAAGCTTGTTATTTGTTATGGACTAATTAAAAACTTTTCCAATGCTCTCAGGGATATTTGAAAAAAACTACAAACAAAACAATATAAATGACATGAGTTTTCATCTTGTGGAACTTAGACCCATGGAAACCATAAACATTGATTAGTTCATGTCAGGTCTGCCAATTGCGCAGTACATATGACTCTCGAACTCCCTGAAAACTGCCTGCCTTTGGCGATTAAAGTTGGACGGACAAAACGCAATTTATTTGTTCATGCATAGACTAATTCGCATAACATGCAATAAAAAGTGAGGAACAAAAATGTAGGGGAGGATACGGAGGAAGGGAAGAAGGGTTAAAAATGGAGAGGAGTTGATGGGAAGTGGAGAGACATCAAGAGAGAGATCGAGAGAGCTACTGAAAGAAGTTGGAGAATTCTAAATGTGATAATTTGAGATTAAAGAAAGATAGATAGAGAGAGTAAAGAAATATAATGTTGTAAAGAGCGGAAAATACATGTGAAGAGAGCTACAGAAGGAAATAGGTTGAAGGACTTTTTGTAAAAATGAAGAATGGAGAGATAAAGAGAGAGCGAGTGAGAGTGAAATAGATTTTGTTTGAAAAACAGGATAGTATCACATTTACAAGTATCATTATCGTATATATGAAGAAAGAGAGAGGCAGAAGGTAGAGAAATGAGATTTGAAGGAGTGATGAGAGTTTGCGATGAGGCAAGTTCGATACGTAGAAGGAAAGAGGATAAAAAGGAAAAAGAAGAGAGTGATAATATTTGAAGAGAGAGAAGAGAAGTGAAGCAGCTTCATAAGGGAATAGAGTGAGTGAATTGAAAGAGGAAAATATTTCAAGTGAAATTCTACGTACGTGATAAGAGGAGGGTTGTAAGCTGCGAGGGTGTGGGAAATTAAATACTAGTGGTCGACAATAAAATGTGGGGAGTGCCCATGTGGGAGAAAGTGAGAGAGACCACTAGAAGGAGAGAGGCTGGTAGAGAGAGAGAGACCACTAGGAAGAGAGAGACAGGTAGAGAAAGATAGAGTGAGAGAGTATTTATGTTAGAAAGCATAGTGGCGATGCATGACCGCGTACAGCAGTTCAATGTCGTAAAGCTAAATTACTTTCAGCCAGTTTTTTATAAACAGAAGTTTGGTGCAATTCCATTGAGAAGACATCCGACAGGCACGCTATTGCATGCATAGCGGCCAATTTGGTATTGCACGTTAAACATGCACGAGATCAGAGCGAGAGGGTGTGAGTATGAGTTGGTCGAGAAAAAGGGTAAGAATTCCTATCAATGTTATCCAAAATACTCTACACATAATGAAAAGGTTGTAGGGAGTAGCATGACATAGGAAGCATTATGAGGAAGGAAGCTTTTATCAACCCTCAAAACTGATATGTGGAGAATTTACATAATGGGTAAGAGCTAGTGCATTGTTTATCGGAATAAGATATGATAGGAATTTTTAGGGAGTGTTTCTCATTTTTAGGAGTTTCTTAATCCATTAAAATTCCGATTCAGATATTAGCTATTTCAGTATGTGGCATTCTTCATTTTATAATTTTTGCTACAAATACTGAAAAATTAACACCAATGCCGAGCTGCACCAATATATTTTCTGATCACAGAACAAAGTGCTTCATGTATCATGAACTAACTTTGCAATAAATTTTTGACATCCAATTCTAATGGATTCTTTTAAATCGTAAATTATGACGCTTTCCAAGATTATTGTTTGGTTCTGAGCAACTCTTTCTCTCACTTGTTCTCTCTTTGTTTTGCTGAGGATGATTTCCACTTTAGCCCCTAGGGCTTATTCGACGATAATAGTGATGTATAGTGATGATGATCTTTGGCGAAATGATCTGCAGTTTAATCCTTGTTTGATTAGAATAACTCCAGGTCCCATGACAAATATCGAAACCATTGCAAAACCGTTGCAAATACTTCTGTCTCTAGTGTCTCTTCCAGTATGTTTAATGGCAGTATTTGATTAACATTGGTGGTGCTATCCTCGTCCATCATTCGACAAAGCAGATATCCTTTTCTAGCTCCGCAACGTTGCCACATCGTTTTTAACAATGTAGGAATATAATTCATTAACAAAATATTCCATCTCAATATCATGAAAATTTATTATTTAATAATTGAAATTATATTTTCTTAATGAATAAAATACGAGATAATTATCTCGTATAATTGATTAACAAGAATAAACAGTTGAAATTACGTCAGATATATTGTTATCTGCTATGCTCTATAGAAGTCAATGGTAAGACAGAGAATCGAGAACGATGAAACCTATCTTTCTCCTCTGCCAATTATAACGTGGATCTCATAATAAAATGCCTGTTAGCCTTTTGAACTCCAACGCCTGTTGTCATTGTACTGGAATATGCAAAGAGATAGGAGGCAAAATGTTGTTACTATGTGTTCTGTGAGACGCTTTTCGGCTTTTGCTGCCAACAAGTTGACTCAACTCGAACTGGCCGGAAGGGAGTGATTTCGCGACATGATAGCAAGCAGTTTGCTGCCAGCTGTTAATAAACAAGTTGAAATGGTCAAGTTCAAGTAGAAACAGCTTGTGCTTATCTGCTCCTCTATTCTGTAATCCCGACATGTCGCCCCCTGTGACTTTCATGTGTTGGTCCTTTAGAATGAACTTTGAGTAAACTGCCTCAACCCTAAAGTTGGTCAACTCTAGTTTGCTATCAAGTTTTGAATCATAGTTTCCTATTGAATACACTGGTCACGGCTAGAGTTGATGGACTGTCAAGTTTTCATTCCAAATAGGATTCTCCACCTCCAGAAAGTTTGAAAGAGTTGTATTTCGTAAATAAAATAAGGTGTGAAATGTACGCAATCTGATGTCATTTATCATTTATCATTTATTCGTGGACATAATCACAAATCATATAAATATGATTAGGAAGGAACAACAGGCTTGGCCCAAATCTATTCCATTCCCAAATTTTGATAAATTAATAAAATGTCCAAAAAATAGGTTATGTTTCTACTGTAAAACATTCTAGTTCAATTTTCGTTCAAAAATGAATATAAGCTAAACATTTGAATTTAGAGAAATCAAAACACCAAACTATATTTAAATATAACACTTAATTATCACTTCTTATTGATGTCATCGTTATTTTCCTATCATTTAAAACGTTACACAGTTTAATATTGGACGGATGAACATTTTACAATCAGTATGCTATAGAGTCAACTGGTTTAAAGGGAATGTAGTTAATGAAATATTATATTTATAAGAGCGAAAAAGGACTTATACAGTACATTTGTAATAATTCATTCTGAATGGAATTCAATTGATAATCAACTCGTTCCTAGTACAGTAATATATGTTGATGTTCCATCACATCCATAAATTCGTTCTTAATAAGCTTTAATATAATAAAGATATAATCATAAGAAAAAGGTTGGCTTTTTTGATCTTCAACTCAGGTAATTCAACCTGATAATTTTGACTTAGCATATTTGGGTAAGTGTTTTAATAGCTGTTTGGTTCACCATAAATATAAATCAGCGTTAATTACTATTAAATTACTATTACAAAAGATTGAAACAAAGTAGGCTGTAGGGTTGTGTGATCCTTGATAACTGGGTTTTCTGTAATACTGATGTTTCTTGGCTATGACCTTATTCATGTTCAATGCTCAACACTAACCGCTTTCCATATTAACTCTACTCTGATACAGTCCGTGCAAGTTGAATGAATGAATCCCATTTCAGCTAGATACTTTCAAAACCTCCATCAACCTTCGCCACGGCTCTTTCTCTCAGGAACAAGTTAGTCCGTGATGAGAGTGCCTGAATATTTCATCCGGACTCCTTCCGGAGTTTAAATGGGACTAGGTTTTTATCTTAAATGTATGAATGGAGACCTCCCATTTAGTCTAGCTTCATCTAAGCTTCTTCAATTTTCTTTTCCTTCTTCAACCTGCTTTTCTCTTCATTCTAATTTATTTTAATATTTCAGAGAGCATAGACAAGATTTGAATTATTCAGAGTGCTCGCATCAAAACTGAGGGGCTTTCACCTCAAGGAAATGTCGGTAGTCTGTTTCTTTCTCGTTTTTTAGAGTATTTTTGCTGTCTGCGCCAAAAGAACTCTTTTCGGTGTATTCAGACATTCAATAGACTGAGAGATGTTTTCAGTGGAGTGTCGTGACAAAAAAGTGAGACATGAATAAATGAATATGTTGACTGTATTTAGATGAAGTGCAGACGATGTATTGGACGGTGCGATGCAGTATTATTTGATTATTTTTTAAAATTTCTGCTATACTGAACTCAATCACTGGGAAAAGCGATCCATCAATTTCCAAGAATATACACCTGTATATATTTCTCACATCAGAATTATCAATTTATAATGTATTTTCTTGTTATTTCATGAAGGGGTAAAATTCATGATTCATCTAATAATCATCATAATCATCAATTACTAATCATCAATAATCATCATTATCATCACCCATAATCATCAATTTTGGTATCGTATCACTTTGATAATTCATTACTTCTCCCAAGATTTACTTAAAATATGATTTACCTTTGTAAGGTACAATTTTACTCGAATCCTTCCAATATCTAATAATTATGAGAACTCCTATTTTCATATTTTAAAAATTTGGTAGTAAAAGAATTTCGTACTTTGCATTTGTATCATTAACCAATATCTCCAAATTCAATTCCCAGCTACTCCAGTACGTACACTCTAGTACAAATCGTTCCATCCCTATTCCTCAGAACGAACTGGTCATTTTATTTGTTTATCCAATGTGATAGGACTAGGACACTCCAATCCTTCCGGTTCATTTTGTTCTCTGCAGTCCAGAAATTGTTGCTCTGCGTCACGCTCTCCATTCCAATATCAACGCTTTTCCCATTACATCACTTTTCTAGTTTTTCCCTCCGGATCTTTGTTTTCTCGTTTCTCCTCTATTTCAAACAGTGTCTTCCCTCTATATTTCCCAATCCTATCTCCCATTTTTCCCTTGTTATATTTACCCCATTCTTTTTCCTATTTTCCTCTCTATTTCTCTCATTCTTTCCCCTATTTCTGTTTTCTTCTCGATCCAACCGACTCAGCACACTTGAAGACCTCTTCAGAGATTCTTTGAAAACAATCGCAATTGTGAGTCACGTTCTGAATGGGTTTCACACGTGAGAATTCCACATACATGTCTGCTTATGAGGGTTGGTGTCAGCAGAGCTGCCTATCCATAGCTAGCGGGTTTCCTCTCTGCAACGAGACTGACGTGTCTACTGGTCGGAATACTGATGATGGACTACCCGCAATCCGTGCTGGATTTCTATGTCTTACATTTTAATCCCCTTCTAATGGCTTTTCTCTCCTTCATTTCTCCATTATGCTCTCTGTTTCTCATTATATTTGAAGCTTATAACTACTTTTCTTTCACCTCCCTTACTGTCCCTGTGTTCTTCTATGTTACCCCTCTCAACCGTCTCATCATTTTACTGTGATCTTCATTTTTATCCCGATTTGCTCTTATTCTTCAGCATCTTACATAATTTGCACCGCCTTTTCTTCCCTATTGTCAATTTCTCCCTAATTGTCATGAACTCAATTACATCTTCTACAACTCAACCTCGGCTTCCTCTATTTCTTCAAATCTCTGACTTCTGTCTTTTTCCTTATCATTTTAATCCATCTATTCTAGAAACCCTCTTTTTTGCATTTTCTATCTTCTCTCAATTTTATTTCCTGATTTCCTTCTTGTGCTTCTTATACTTATCGTTCTACGAATACTTCATACTAAATCCTCTCTTTTTCAGTACTACATTTTACCTTCTCTTTCATATGCTGTTTGTCTCTCCTGCACAATACTGTTTTCGATTTCACACTCTCTGTTTTATCTCTCTCTGTTTTTTACTCTCCCTTTTTCCTGCTCTTTCTTCTCAATGTTTCATTACTTCCTAATTGGTTTATATCTTTCTTTTCCCAAAACAATTACTCTTCGTAATCTTGAAATCCTAGTCCCTGTTCTTCTCTTTCCATTTCCCTCTGCTCAATTCCAATATGCTTGTTTTCTCCTCTCTCATAATTTTCTCCTCGTTCCTTCCCTTGTTCTTATTTTTCCTTTTCTATTTTCCAACCTCCCCTTTACTTCCTCGTCTTCACCTTTAATTCACTCCCTCTCCACTCGTTCTCCTTCCCCTCCTCCTCCTCCTCATCCTTCTCCTCTTCTTCTTCTTCCTCCCCTTCCTCCTCCTCCTCCTCCTCCTCCTCCCCTCCCTCATACTCCTTCTCCTCCTCTTCTTCATCATCCTCTTCTTCATCCTCCTCCTCTCCTCCTTCTCCTCCTCATTCCCGTCCTCCTCTTCTTCATCCTCCTCCCCCTCTTCCTCCTCCTCTCCTCCTCCTCCTCCTACCCTATCACTCCTCCTCATACTCCCCCTCCTCCTCCTACTCCTCCTCCCCCTACCCATCCTCTTCATCATCCTCCTCCTCCGCTCCTTCTCCTCATTCCCCTCCTCCGCTCCTTCTCCTTATTCCCCTCCTCCTCTTCTTCATCCTCCTCTCCCTCTTCCTTCTCCTCCTCCTCCTGTAGTGTCACGTCGCTGTTTGCGTACGGGATTTGCATAAATTTAGGTCCAGCTCATGTCGATGTCACTCTATAGTGAGACACTGTCGTACGTTGAACTGTCAGCATCTCTATCAAATAACACCGATGCTCCGCATTCAACCAATACTGACAGTTTGAAGTGAATTTCACCACAGTTTAGGCCCTGCAGTATTGAGAGATAGGAAGCATTGGTGTTATTCATAAGGAATACTGCCAGTTTAAAGTGAATTCATTGTATAGGGACTGCAGTATTTAGGGATAAGGGTGGCTGCTAACACTTGTTTACAGTGGCATCCATCGTCCATTCAGATCACATTGTTCCGTGCTATTTGCTGGCAAATCCCGACGCAGGCCTGATCGAGTTTGGTCGCCGCCCTTGAATTCCTAACTAGAAATTGGCGATGAATCATGAACGAGAATATGTCAAATCAATCTACACTTCTTATGTCCATAGGATGAGAAACAACGTTAACTTTCGAATTGTTGATAAAGACCGAATGCTATTTTGGGATTATGAAGTCATTTTATATCCATCAAAATCGTGTCTCCATTACTTGGGCTAATTTTATCATCATATTACTAAATTTTCTTCTTTTTTTTGGTCATGTAACAGTAGTATAAGAGTGTAAAGTGCTTGTATGAAAATAGATTATCGGCATGCATAAATCAAATGACTTATTGCAGTTTTCAACCGTATTCTTCTGAGAACTCAAGACAGTCTTAAATGCTATCATGATCCTCATTTCTAATGTCTTCATTTTGATATCAGAAAGATAATTGTCCCAATTGGTGACATTATTTTCTTGCAGAGAGAAGTTATTCTGAATTGTATCTCTGCAATTAATATTGTTTTAGAATACTGTGATTGACATGACGGTTAATTATAACACATTGTAACAGGTATCTAAATTGATATCTTCATAGTATAAAATATACTCTTTAATCTGTACACTATTTATCAGGCCAATATCTATTCTCTACACTATTTCTTTTTCCTACAGTTACCTTGAAAAGTGGCCATTCCTGCACTGATTACAGAACGCAAAGAATCACTTTTCCGCTCTAGTGCTGGAAAATTTTTTTCTGCACTCCAGATTTGCAACATGGTAACACAAAATAGTTAGTAGGTTATATGGAGCACCAGTGCAGCAAAATCAAAATGAAGTTGGTAACTGTGACTGTGGTGCACGTTATAATAATATTGAGGCGGTGGATGACACCCACCACATCAGTGACAGCCGCTCCTTCATTCATTTACTACTACATTATTATTAAATTTTAAATAAATCAAGGTTTTTATTAATAATAAAATTACACAGAAAAACATTTGATGCATTTCAGGGAATTTTACCCATAATTACCCACTTTTCATATTCAATGGTAACTGTAGGAAAAATTTAATGTGAAATACGTGCGCAAAGTTCCTCTGCTGCACTCAAGAAACCATTCCGCCCTCGCCTACGGCTCGGGCGTAAACGTTTCTTTCGATGCAGCAAACTGTCACTTTGCGCACTAGTTGCACAAATAACTATTTTAGTGTCGGTCCCAATATTCTTGTATCTTTGTTGCAGTGCCGACTTCATGTTAAAATGATCATGTTGAAGTTTATTTTAGTTTTTCCTTGGAAAAATATAGTTTTAATTGTTACGTTGATCTCAATTTTCTAGAAAATTGATAATTCCAACTTTCACCACGATTCTCTTCTCTTCTGTTTATTTCCTCTAGACTAGTTCAATCGTCATTGTTATACGGAAAGATGATAGCTCCAATTGTACTTATTCACTTCTCTTATGTTTCTTTGCCCTTGGCTAAGTAATCCCAATTTTCCTACCCTATTTCCTAGCAAGATGATAGACTCAATCGCTATCACGATACTCAAATGTCTTCTTTTCTGTTTCTTTCCCTTAGTTTAAGTTTATCCTTTTCCCTATGCTATTTTCTAGCTAGACGATAGTCCCAACTGTTACCTCCATACTTAACTACTCTTCTCTTCTGTTTCTTTCCCTTGATTCATTATCATTCCCTGTCCTATTCTAGAAAACCGATAATCCCAACTGTTACCACAATACTAACTCTCCTCTCTTCTGTTTTGTTTGTCTTAGGAAGAAGATAGAATCGCTAGGCAGGATGACGCAAATGACGCAGGAGGAGATAATGTCGTCGACGAAGACGGTGGTGCAGGGCCTGGAGGCACTCAAGTCGGAGCACGCCAGCATGCTGGGTGGACTGACGGCTGCCAGTGTGGAGCTGACCGTCAGTGCGGTGGAGAGAGCGCAGCTGGCCGTCGAGAACAGTGTGCTGCTCGAGAAGCAGGGACTGGTGCAGAAGTCGCTCGACATGATTGAGCTGGGGCTCGGAGAGGCACAGGTGAGATCAAAATGCACACAATTACTTATATTTCAATTGTTGAAATTATTGACCGAGCGAAGTGAGGTCTAAGATTCAAGTCCACGGATTTGCCATTTCTCCACAAGTATTTCAAGCCCAGATGATGATGAAAATATATTTATTTAAAAAGGCAGCTCTCCACAAGTATTTCAAGCCCAGATGATGATGAAAATATATTTATTTATTTACATAAACAACTCTCCACAAGTATTTTGAATGTTTAAATGTTTATATGTTGCGCATTTATGGCGAAACGCGGTAATAGATTTTCATGAAATTTGACAGGTATGTTCCTTTTTAAATTGCGCGTCGACGTATATACAAGGTTTTTGGAAATTTTGCATTTCAAGGATAATATAAAAGGAAAAAGGAGCCTCCTTCATACGCCAATATTAGAGTAAAAATCTGACTATAGAATTGTTCATCATAAATCAGCTGACAAGTGATTACACAGATGTGTGGAGAAGCCAGTCTATTACTGTATTTCCATAAGGTCTATAGTTTCAATCAGGTACTTGTGGATGAGAATACTGCGTGAGGTCTACTGTTCACAGAACTACTAGTATATTTTTATTTACAAAGGCATACACGAGTATATCAAGCCCAGATGATGATGAAAATATATTTATTTATTTACAAAGGCAGCTCTCCACAAGTATTTTAAGCCCAGATGATGATGAAAATACATTTATTTATTTACATAGATAACTCTCCACAAGTATTTTAAGAATGATATAGATAACCTTAGGTTAGGTGTAAATTATATATATATATATATAATTTATTATATTTATTTACAAAGGCAACTCTCCACAAGTATTTTAAGAATGATAATACAGTACTAGCGTTTCTATTTGTGATGATTTTATGAATGGATCAATAGAGAGATGATGAATAGCTGAAATGAAACTAATAATGAAATTTAATAAATATTTATTTATTTACAAAGGCAACTCTCCACAAGTATTTTAAAAATGATAATACAGTAAAAACGTTTCTATTCGTGATGATTTTATAAATGGATCAATAGAGAGATAATGAATAGCTGAAATGAAACTTATAATGAAATATAGATAGTATGTGAGTTGTAGTAGTATAGGCCCTATGCAATGGTTGTACTGTGTAAAGGTGGTGCGTACAGGCTTTAAGCGCTGGGCGACACAAATGGAACGCGAGCGGTTCGCGAGATGATAGCAGGTAGCGCGATTCTGGTTCGCGCGCAACGAACTGGCCAAGCTCGCACTATGATCTTGACCACTGTATTCTCAGCGAATGTTTGTGCGAGAAAGCGTTTGTCGCGCAGCGCGTAAGTCTTTACGCAGCTTTAATGAAATGGTCATTTTTTAGGAAACAGCGAAACAACCCCGATAGAACAGTTCTCTACTCGACGGTTACATAATGTATTTTGAGGCGCTGAATTCGAATCTTTGCTGACACACCAGAGGGCGGCTTCAGCCCTCAAAACCCCAAACTTCGGGTCTTATTTTAATTTTCTCATTTTATCTCGAACATCTCGCGTTTTTCGAAAAAAAGCATCCCTCTCAAATTTGTAGACAATACAATTTTTAATAAATTGAGTAGTTACACAGAATTCTAAGATTTCTGGTTTTGAAGGAGCTACAGCTTTTCAAAAAAGGGGTATTTTTCAAGATTTTCTTGAAAATTCTGGAAACCTACAACTTCTACACTAAACAACTTGTAGTATTGTTAAGTAATGATGAAAAATCACACACCAATTGAAAGTAAAATTAATTCTGTACAAGATTCATCAGGAAATTTTAAATTTAGTATTGCGGGAGGAGGAATACTCGCTATAGAAAACCATGTCCTGCAGCCAAAATACAATTTTTTAAGTGTAATACTTTAATGTCTCACTGACCTACCTAACAAGTATTCCAAAAATTATCATAATACAACCATTGCAAGAGCAATCTATTGATGTTAATGTTGAGGCAATTGACTACTATCTAGCCTCTAGCGTTAAATGGTAGAATGATTGAAATAACTCTTTTTGTCACGGTAACTGCTAATAGGTAACGAGTAACGAAAAACTTGGCCAATCACGAAGTAAACAATGAGAAAGTAGCGATTTTGTTATCAGACCAATAGTCATTAGGAGATGAGTAAAAAGAATTTTAACCAATCACAAGCTAACCAATGAGAGTGAGTGAGCGAATTCGTCGTCATGGCAACAGCCAATGTCAGTTGAGTAAGAAAATACTTGACCAATGACAAGGTAACCAATGAGAGGCAGCGATTGCGTTGTCATGTCGACAGCTTGTGGTAGTTTATAAAAGTGATTTCTAACTAATTTAGCACTTCAAATCTCATTTGCGAATTTAAATAGTACCAATGAATTTTCATTGATGAACTTAAATTATTATCTTGCTTTATAAATGCATTTCGGCTATTGTGTTATTGACATTTTATATGTAGACTTTTATTATTGATCAAATTGCCTTCTCCACAATGGATTATTTAATAAATTAGTCTGAAATAGTAAGGAGTCGGGGTGGTTAATGGTTGAGAAAAATAAAATCCAAGGTATAAAAAGACCTGTATGGTTGATACTCATCATTGTTTCATGTACAATATTTTGAACTAGGAAAGTGTAAATTGGTTAAGTAAAATATGACTTTAATAGAAATAAATGCATATTTCTACTACTTCACAAAAAGTAAAAGATAACTATTTCAGACGAAAATACCTATGACCTTTGCACTCTCCACTTATTTTCCCAATTTCAAAACAAAAATTATTCATGCTCTCTCATTTTTCTAGGTATTCGTCAAGTACATGGCCATCCTATTTCAAACGAATACCCCATTATAAACTGCCTTATATGCTGCTCGCCTTCGAGTGTGGGGGTGTCACTTGCCTCCCGGGAATGGATTACATGGCACATAAATTCACCTCCAAATAGGAATGCTCTATTTAAAGGGTCCGCCCCGCTAACTCGGCTCTGCTAGTGACAGGTCCCCCATTTGATGAAAATTTAGTTTGTCAGAGCACCATTCTAACTTATTCTTGACATTCCGGCAACTATAACAAAATGAGCTTTGAAAGGATAACAATATTCATGTCAAACTGATGCTAAACAAAAATTGTTTCAGTTTTTGAATATTTTTTTATGGTGAACATGATGCAAAAATATAATGTAATGTATATGTGTTTATTAAAAACAATGTAATATGAAATATGTATTAGAGAATGTCAATGTAAACAATGTAATAGAGAATAGCGACCATAATATTAAGAAAAACTAATTAGAATTGGAACCGTTTTGGGTGTAAGCCTGTGGTACTCTTCTGAAAATTCTGAATGATTAAATAAAAACATCAGATTGGAATAAAAATAATCAATGGTATTTGCATTATTGAGTGAGCCGTGGTCTAGTGGATAGAGAGCTTGCAACATGAATAGAGATCCCGGGATCAAACCCACTTATCACAAAACGTTTTCAGCCAGGTTTCTCCTGTGATATTGGATGGTCACGTTTATTGTCGGTCCCGGCTGAAGTATAGCTGATGTTATGCCTATTGACGGCTTAAATTACATACTCAGGCACGGTGGGACCTTCCCGCAAGGGACTCCCCACCCTCCCCACCCTACCCACCTACCTATTTATCTTTCTACCTTCCTCCTCATCATCAAAAGCCATACGAATTTTTAATTTATTGGGAAAATATCATAATATAATCTGTGAATTATCAATCGTATTTAGGAAATCACGAAAAATTGATTATCATCAATATTGTATTTAATGAAATAATGTCAAATGTAATTTGATACAATACCAGTTCATTGGAGATGAAAATTTTGCTTCAATTATGTTTTTTGTTTAACATATTAATTGATAATATTTATCATCGTTTGGCAAATAACAAAAAATATGAACATTCCCATATTAAGATGAATTTAGAAGAAAAGAACGTTGATAGGCCAAAGGAGATAGGGATGCCCTATGATCGATAAGCTCAAGGACTATGCCCTTGAAGTCTAGGCGCCGTGACGCTGTGACGTAACTGGAGTGTCGCCAGTCTGTAATAAACGGACGCCATGCCAATTGCTACAGTCACATTCACTTTGATCTGTCAGCATTTCTTATTAATTTAAACCAACTCTTCACATTCATCTAATACTGACAGTGGAAAGTGTAACAGTAAACTGGCAGCAATCCTTATATTATGTAACATCTATGCTTTACATTTGACCAATGCTGACAGTAGCCAGTGAATCTTATAACAGAAACTGAATGAATAGAAACCCCCACTGCAGGTCATACTGCAGTCTGCTGTGTGCTACATTTTATGAGTTATTGCCAGATGAATTCTCATTTTCACATTCACTACACTACTCGTACCTTGTAAATTTCTGTTATTAGAATTTATTAGAGAACTTATCTTCAGCTTTTTACCTTGGAGATTTTCAATTAACCCGAATTGGATGAAGCCTCAATATTTTCAAGCAAAGGCTTCAATATTCATCCCATTTTAAACCTTTTGATATTGTGTTATTATAATTTTGTACTGAAGAGAACCTATTGGTTTTACTAGATTTTCAAAATTCAAATTTTTCAACTCATCCTGATTGATTAGCTTTTCAAAATTCGAACTTTTCAACTCATCCATTCTGGATTGAGGGTAAATATTCAAGTAATAATTTCAACATTTTGAAGAGGAATATGAAAGGGTTCGCTTCTTCTTGCTCTTCCAATATCATTTCAATGATGAGTGATTTTGTACTAATGGAAAATAAATATTCAATATTATACATTCATACAATAGTACATTCAAGTTTTTGAGATTATGTTACTATTAATCTTTATTTATCGGATTTCAACAGCTTCCTACCAGCGAAATTAGAAAACGTGCCAAATGATTTTGTCTTTAATGGTAGTAATATTTTCTATTCACTCCTTTGGACAATTTTTAATTTTTTTGTTCTATCTATCTATAATTCAAAATATATGTTTGTGGTATAAATAGTGTTGTAACCATCTATTTGAATATATCTGCCAACTAGGAGCTACTTCTGTCATGAGAATGTATCAAATTATTAAATTAGAGAATTTCTTTGAATTTATTAGCTCCCTGACCTTTGGAATTTGAGCTGAATTTATATCTAGATGAACAATTATTATAAATTCAAAACTAGTAAATAATTTAAGCATATTACCTACCCGCTCACTTAACAAAAGACTTGCAGTAAAAGGCCACTGAATCTGTGTATGTTGTTCGGTTTCAATGATTTATCTTCCTTTGGATTTATAGGTTCCACTGAATCCAGACAACTTACTTGAGCTTTATAACTTCTGTAAAGCTCAGCTTCTCTTTCGTCTCCTCCTTCTCCTCCTCCTCCATCTCTCCACCTCCTCTTCCTGCTACTCCTCCTCCTCCTCCTATTCCTCTTCCTCTCCCAACTCCTGCTCCTTCTTGATGCTCTTGTTTTCTTGTATTGTTAGAACGCCTGCTCGAGTAAACACTTCAACTAATAGACTTCTATTTGAACAAATTTTCTCCTTCTTTCTTGATTTAACTTTGTTTCTCTTTCCTCTATAAAAGTTTCTCAGAGAAATTCAGCAACTACTACCCCGTTAAACTTTACGGAATGTTTTTTTTTATCGTTCCGTATATTTTTCTTGTTTATCCAGTAATTTCAGAAGGAACTTGCACCTATAAAGAGTTCAGTTGATCCGGAGTATTCTTCAACAACAACCTAACTACTCTTTCAACAAGTTGTTGAAGTGTTTGTTTTATGTTTTTGTTTGATACAACATTTCCTTAATCGAATTTTAGACACTTTCTGAAATATCCTACCATGGAAGTTTCCTACTTCATAGACGACTGATGTTTACATCCTGTCTGTGAATATGTTGAGGTTCCAATATTCCAGATGATGAACAAATTGCAATTTGAGATTCGGTATTGGAAACGAACGAATATAAGTGTTCTTATTGCCATAATTTAGTTCAAAAGCATGATGTATTATTAATGTTTCCTCTATTAATTTATTACAGTTTCTGTAACAATAAAAATCATTAATAAAATAGATTGAGCTAAATCAACTTTCAAAAACAGAAACTAGAAAAGTTTCCTAATTCTATAGGTGTTTAAAACTGACAAAATTATCAAAGAATGTTGAAACAGGCTTCTGTGGTCTGCAACGTGAAAAATTTTGTTTCCGAGAATGCATAAGCTCATAAAAAATATTAGAGTTCTTTATTTATGTATGTCACAATATTTACTGGCTTGTACACTAATTTACATTAAATGACGGTAACATTTGAAACTCGCAGCATTTATTGAATTTAACTCAATAAATGTATTATGTTATTTACTGTATAAGAAATGCTGAGAATTCTAATGATAAATTCTTATTCATACAAAATTATAATAATAGAATTAATTCTCATTCAAGGAAATGAATGAGAAATCCTTTGTTGGAAATGTATTAAGATTTGCTCGGTCCTTGAAACGTAGCGATAAAATAGGGAAAAATGTTTGTAGTCAACCCAATCTGATGTCTGGAAAAGTTATATCCTTCCGAGAACGATAATTTAAATAAAGAGATTAAATTTTCGAGATGCGTTTGCTTGGAAACGACATTGCCTCAAGCTGATTCCCTGTTTAAATGCGGATTAAACTTGATCTAAATCCTGGCACATGACTTATCTGGGGGTTGTGGGCTCTTATGAAATTCACACCAACTCCCTGCCGTCCAAGCAGACAAGTTTTCTTCGGCAAAGTTTGTGTGTGAATTTATTGCCGGTCTGCTTCCACTGGGAGTGTGACTTTCCAGTTAAAATAACTCGTTTCTTACCTCCTACTCTCCTTACTCCTCCTCCTTCCAACCCCCTCCCTCATCATCAAATGCTCCTCCAAGTCACCACACGTCTCCTGTGAGATTTAGCCCTCTGCTGCCTTTTCCACTCCCACTTTTTCTAATATCCTCTTTTTTATTTGCTCTTCTACCCGTTCCTTTTTCCTTCCCGCCCTCGTTTTTATTTTCCCTCGTATTTGTGAAATACTTCTGTATTAGATGTTTCTCTTTCCTCTTCTTCCTTCTTTTACGTACTCTTCATTCTGTTTCTCTCCTTCTTCGCTCACTTTTCATTTCCCTCTACCATCTCTACTTATTCCCTTTTCTTTTATTTTTCTCTTCCACAAATTTTCTTTCCATAGCTTTCTTCAAAAGTCTATTAACCTACTTTGATTATTTCTCCCTCTATATATTTCCCCTTTCTATTAATTCCTTTTACACTTTTATTTCGTTCCTATATCCTATTATTACTTCTGTAATACCATACTCTTTCTATTATTTTTCATACTCCTTCTTTACTCCTTATCCTTCTTATTTGTCCTCATCATTATCTTATCTCTTTTTCATTCCTTTTAAATTTTTATTTCGTTTCTACCTCTCATTATTACTGCTGTACTACCATACTCTTTCCATTATTTTCCATCCTCCTTCTTTATTCCTTATCCTTTCTATATTATCCTTTTTTCCTGTTATCATCATCATCTTATCTCTTTTCTTTCTTCAACATTTTCTTCTTTACAAATTTCTCTTCTCCACCTTCCCTTCCTCTTCTTCTGCTGCCTCCTCTCTCCTCTCTTCTTCTCTTCCTTTTTCATTAATTTCTTTATCTATTCTTCCATCCTTCACCTCTAATTTTCGCCTCCCTCTTCCTTCCCTTCTCCTCTCACTTGCTCCTTTTCCCTCATCCTCATCTCTACTTCTTACTTCTTTCTAATTCATTTTCTTCACCTTTCTCTTCAACGTCTCCGTCCTTCTCTACCTCCTTCTTCTTCACCTCCTTCTCCTTTTCCTCATCTTCTACATTTGCAGTATACCCTGTGTTCTCTTGGAACCTCACACGTTATTGCTCAAATCCCCCAGTGCTGTTCGCAACAAATTACTTTCTGCTATCCAATTTCATTTCAATCCACCAGCCAACATACCGGCAATAATATTACAAAATTGACTTGAAGTTTGATTTATGTTTGGCTCCTGACTTCTTGTCCCAGTTTCTCATACTTGATGACGTTTCATCTGATCAATTTTCCTGGGTTTTCCACCACAATCTTTTCCTCCTCCTTATATAAGCTTCTCAGTTATCTAGAATTCGTTCAAAGTCTGCTTAAAGCAAATATATTTTGTATTAAAGACTTCCAGTTTCATTCTAAAGAATCTCATATAAAATGTGTCATGAATTTAATTTAATTGTTTTCATACATGGAACATGTCATTAAGAGCCTTATTAAACAGATCAGGAGTATTAATTTTTACTAAATCGTACAATACCTTTCTCTTTCGAACTCTAAAGCCAGTTACACACACACATCGATTGTTGGACGTCCTTATGAATTCTACCAAATTAGACGGAACTTGAAGGACCACCAAATAAGGACGGCAATGTGTGTCACTAGCCTTAAGCAATTGTAATTGATAGTAGATTTGTTAGAGAGAAGAGAAATTATAAAATACCTTTCACATTTTGCAATAAATAGATCAAATGAATTCTTCACAAGTTAAGATTGTTCAGAATAAGACGAAAGTAGCATATTGAATGAAAAAGACTAAGAAATTTCAAAAAAACCACAGATATATTGATACTTAGAAAGACCGGTTTCGGTTATTACACCATTGTCAATCTCTGATAAACAGAGATTATCTCTGATAATGTTTAAATTTAGAAATCTCTGATAATGAAGAAATTGTCAAAAAACCACAGATTTATTGATACTTAGAAAGACCGGTTTCGGTTATTATAACATTGTCAATTTCTGATAAACATTATCAGAGATAATCTCTGTTTATCAGAGATTGACAATGGTGTAATAACCGAAACCGGTCTTTCTAAGTATCAATAAATCTGTGGTTTTTTGACAATTTCTTCATTATCAGAGATTTCTAAATTTAAACATTATCAGAGATAATCTCTGTTTATCAGAGATTGACAATAGTGTAATAACCGAAACCGGTCTTTCTAAGTATCAATAAATCTGTGGTTTCTTGACAATTTCTTAGTCTTTTCCATTCAATATGAATAATTACCACAATATCAACTCCTCAACTACACAAAAAGTGAAAGTAGAACATTTTATTTTTTAGTATGATGTGCATAGAAAGATTGTACTAAAAATGTCAGATTGTCGTGATTGTAATAATTATTTTTCTTAGTTCTGTCATAAACAACTCTTGAAGGACAGATCTATTTTACCAAAGCTTTACTCTACTATATCCACTTCATATCCATTTACTATATCTACTAACCACTTTACTTTTAATAGGCCTGTATACTAGTGTGTAGGAGGTTATAATTAAAATTACAACATTATTCATCCATGCAATAACTCTCAAATCATGTCATGTTAGGGAGTGAAAGTAGTATAGGCTCAACCAAAAATTATGGACAATATTCAATGCTGAAGACAATGAACGGATTTCAAATTCGGTATCAGAGACAATTTGAGTATTATGCCGAATGAGTAGGCTGTACCGGTTTTTGTCAGGTTATTGAGTAAGTTGAGTAATGCTGGGCCTGGGCGTTCACATGTTCGATGGGTGTTGGTCTAGGAACAGCTTGACTGTCATGTTTCCAGTTCCCACGTTGATTGGTCGATGAAGAGTCATTTGATAATAATCTTTAAATGGATTTGAAAAATATATTTATTTAATTGATCATTTGTTAGTTAATATTGAGACATTTTCTGAGATGATACATTTCGATGTTGACAAGAATATGATATGTCATAGCGATGACATAGAATAGAAAAGAATAGTATCTTATTGGTCATAAAATATTCACATGAATACATGGACTTCGTCAATTTTTTAACACTAAGATTAGTCAGTATCAGTACAATACAATAAAATATGAATCACATAAAACGATTACAATCTATTCTAAAACTTTTGATTCTATTCTAATAGAATTTGAGAGACGACTAAGACGAAAGGACAAAATTTAAATTCAAATACTGTTGTACCATGTAGGAGACGAATATATTGTCATGGCATAGATCATCCATGGCAGTGGTATGAAAATTTCCAGTACACTGGAAGAACGGGATTTTTGGGATGTAAAAGGGTAATGAATTTTATTTTTGCTCTGTTGCATATCCATACTTTTTCACTGTTAAAATTGAACTTGAATTTTAAAAATACTTATGGAGTGAAAATGCAGTTACATTGGTAGTGACGATCGTTTCGACCTGTTGTTGGTCATCAGACATCATCTGACTGTCATAATAATGATGACCGATAACAGGTCGAAACGATCGTCACTACCAATGTAACTGCATTTTCACTCCATAAGTATTTTTAAAATTCAAGTTCAATTTTATTATTGTTTTATTCCTAGTATTAGTAGGTAGTAGTAGTAGTATTTGATATGATGTATATAATATGTTATCTGCGAATAATTATATAAACTGTAGAAAATCTAACGAATTTTTACTTCTTTGCAGGTTATGATGGCGCTAGCATCCCATTTACAAATTGTCGAGGCTGAAAAACAAAAGCTAAGAACACAGGTAAAAGTTTATCCAAATAAAGTTATTTTAAGTAACATAGCATTTTCAAAGAAATATAAATACTGCAATTCAGAAAAATTCTACCAATGGAAAAATATATAAACACAACCACTCAGTAATAGTACCACTTTTAATACTGTAATAGTACCACTAGTAATTGTGCCACTCTAAGTGGCAGTATTTATATACTTTTTCATTTGTAGAATTTTTCTGAATTGCAGAATCTATATTACAAATACTACAAATAAATCCTACAATACTGGAAGAAATATGCTAGTATGTGAACACACACATTGGACCTCCAGCATGAATTTAGTCCTTAGTATGTCATTACTATAAATATTCAGTATTCCCAGTTGCTTCCTCACGACTAAATACATCACACCTGCGATGCAGGATTCTTTGGCGCATTTAGATTTGATTAAGAAATTCTATTTTAACTTTTCAAGTAAGCCAGGAAAATTCCCATGATATATAAGTTTTCTCTACTCGACTGGTTTTTGTAAACTTATACTAGTGACTCCCTGAGTTGGAGAACTCGCTCAGGAACTGTTGTATTGTAATCTGTGAAACCCGCAAGTTGATGAAAATATTATGAAATATTTCTCATACAGTAATAATTTGACAGTAGGTTGGTTGATCTATCAATCCGTATAATTATGTTGATGTGAAAGTTGTAAATTTTGTTGTATATTAACCAGCTAAAATCAGGTGTCTGCGCGTGTGATAGCTCCTAAGTAGCCTCAGTTGATGTTATGAGTGAATGAATGGAAAAACTGTAATAATTGCATGCAATGAGTTCTTCAGATGACTAAATGATTAATCATAACAATTTTTCCTTACGCACTTTCAATGTTATTTTTATATTCCAAAAAAGGACGAAGAAGTGAGTAAATTTTGTTGTCCAACGAACATGACCTGTAAAATGTTTTGAAGAATACTTTTTCAAAATTTGAAGCTGATCAATGCTGACGATGACTTTGGCCTTCAGTAAGTCAAAAGTGAGAACTCGCTAACGCTCGTTCAATTGATTTCTGATTTTCAATTAAGTTATGTAACTTATACAAGTTTGCTGAGAACCTCACATGCAGTTTTTTCATGTAAATTTGATGGAATATTGCAATCGAAATTTCTAAAATTTTCAGGTAATTACCATGATACTAAACTATCCTACTAACTAAATATGTTTTCTCTATATCTCTGTTGCTGAAAGTTGCTTTTAAAATTAATGAAAACTAAAATTGCTTATGAAATCAAAGACTATGACAACTAATTATGTTGTTGAAAGTTACTTCCGAAATGTATGATAGTTCTGTGCTAAAAGTGCACTAACGTTTCCTGCTTACATTCAATTTAATTTATATCCAATTTAAATGTAATGATTACATTTGCAATAAATGATTTTTAGGTGAGAAGACTGTGCCAAGAGAATGCGTGGCTGAGAGACGAACTGGCCAACACTCAACAGAAGCTGCAGTCGGCCGAGCAGGGAGTGGCTCAGTTGGAGGAGGAGAAAAAGCATGTCGAGTTCCTAGCTTCCGTCAAAAAATATGACCAAGATGTGAGTAATTGCTATTGCCAAATTATTTCCAAATTAAATTGTATCACATTCACTTTTTGACATTTCTTGAAAAAGCTAAAATTCGGGATCAAATTTATCATAATTAAAGTTTGTTTAATCAGTTTTTCCCAACTTGAATTATCACCAATATTGGTGATTTCTTCTAGAATCTCTCTGGATAGTAGCCTATGCTAGGAAGAGACAGAAGTGATAAATGCTTTAGAAAAGTGCAACATAAGTATTATAATTTATTATAATTGAGGCGGTATACGGAAAAAGGGCACATAGAGCTTTATGCCCTTTTTCCGGAGATTTCTTTGTTAGATCAGCCATCTTGTTCTGCATATAACCTGAAAATCTCAAACAGAAATCTTGGAAACTGATGTTGGTAAAACTGTTTATAAACAGCTGTGTCAAGGAGGGATTTGGTGGTCAGTGAGACTATTGCTTCCTACGTTTAGTCCAAACCTTCATCAAAGTCAAATAAGTTCACTATCATGAACTATTTCATTATAAAGATAAAACAAAATGGTGCTACTCTGAAGATTTCAATACTGTGAATTTCAAACCATTCAAATTCTTGAATGGTCCTGTTCCTGACATTCAACCACAAGTGATGCCCTACCCCTATTTTAATAAAATGATTGAACACTTTTTTATTATGTATATAACTTTTTAATTTAAGAGAAATATAGCATTTAGCATTGAATAAAATGTGTTTTCTAGTTCATCAAACCCAAATTTGTACAGAATAAATTTGTCTTTGGAAAAAGGGCACATACAATCAATTAATTATTCAAACATATCTATTGGAATAAATTAGAAATATAATCATATATCATTCTTGATCAACATGAGATCAATATATTGAATTTCGATTTGGTACTAACAGAATGTTTAATTCAATTACAAAATTAATTGTTCTATCCAAACTAAAAACTTAAATACGATTTTCACAAAACACAATTTCGCTCTATGTGTTTTTTTCCCTATACCGCCTCAATTAAACTTATATTATACATTATGTTGTCGGATTCTTCTTGGATAGTTATATTCATGAATTTGCTGAGTTCCTATACTTTCGACATCATCATCAGTTTTCTGTTGTACCCAAGTAAGGTTAATAGATAGGATAGATGACAATCTGTTATATAATTTAGGTAGATTTATATAAGTCCTATTATTCTTGGATTGGGCTTAAACTGTGAGAACAGATATCACATAAAAAACGTTCCCAATGATTCATCACTCGAGGTCATTAGTACATTATTTTAGTACAACAGTACTCCTCTTAACTTAAAGGTCCGGTTGCACAAACATTGTATGCAAATGCGCTGATTTACGATGTCTTCCGCTTCTCTGATTAATTCTCTTTCATTCATCCATAAATTAAACACGTATAAAATATAGTACTTTTCATTTTTAGACAACCGTATAAATATTAATTTAAAGACTTTTGTACAACCGGTCCTTAGTATTTATCCATACAGTTGAGGGTTCTTCCATATTGCAGTGCTGTGTGAAATGATAAATGTAATGGCCAAGTTCAAAAGAATTCTTAATATAAACTTGTCCTTTTTTATTTTCAATTTTAACATATGGGAACATAATATAATACTTTGTAACCTCGTCACATTTCAATTGAAAGAGAAAACATGACTGATCTGCTTATGTGAGGACATATTATAAACCAGTTTTATCCTATCGGTCTTTTGATTCTATGTTGAAAATGTTATTTCTTGATCTCCACCACAAAGGCATTCGAATAGGAAATGGAAAATGAAAATGGAATGAGAATATCCTTCATTTGGCGGAATGAAAGAAAGGGCCATTAGGAAAAATAAATGGGCTTGTAACAAAATTTCAGCTTCAATAATAATGTGCATAAAAGAGAATAATAATAGCGGTAGGATAAAATAACAATAAATATAGCAGGAGAATAGAAATAATAGAGAATAAGCATGATGGTGGAAAGAAGGTCAATGAATATATTCCTGTCGTATATTGTGATAAGCTGCTTAGAGCAGATGAATATTACATGCAGTTGAATTACATGGTTGAAATACATTAGCAGCATCTGTTGAAGCCATAATTTCCTAACTGCCCATTTCAGCGGCAAAGTAGTTGGTTGGCGAGATTTTGTGCCCATTTCAACTGCTGCCCCGTTAATTACATCCATTCCGTGCCCATCATAAAAAAGTAGAGCCCAATAATGCTCTTACGTCCTTGATTTTACAACAGATTGTTACTTTTGGGCTGTTAAGAATGGCCGTATTTTTTGAGATTCCCTTCAGTGCTGAACGTAGTAGGCAAGGTTTTAGTAATGGTTTTAATTTTATTGCTATGAAAGGGGTTTCTTGCCGAATTATTGTCATTTCCATTGAACCTTTTCGCTTTTCAATGTGTCACCTTTCCTTTTCATCTATCCAAGGATTTTTTCTCCAAAACATTCCAACTCTTATAGCTCTTCAAGCTGTAGAATTATCAACCTTCTTTAAATCATACTTACAGGTTACATGACTTGTATACATAAAATGTGGGTGTGCAAAATAGGTGTTCAAACATGTAAGTTACTACAAATTCAGGAAACTTATTTGTAACTTGTAAGTCCAGGATAACCTAGTTTTCATGTATGCTATTCATGATTTACAAAGAAATGCTCCCCTTGTTGTATGGATTCATGGATTATTATAAAAATAATAATATGTATAATTTTTAAATCATATCATTAATTTTTCCATTGTGTCTTATTTTACAGGGAGATGAATCATCTTCAGAATCCAAACAAGACAAACAAAAAGATGACCCAGTAGTAGACCTTTTCCCAGATGACGATGCTGATGATAGAAATAGTAAGTTTTATTGAAAATTCTTGCCATTTTGTTCTATTTTAGCTTATTATTTCACGTTAAAAAATTCTTATTTACTCATTATTATGGGCATATTTACTTCAAACGATAACATCCTATTGGTGATGGTTTTTCAATATTTCTTATCATTTTCAATATTACAGTATTCGCGTGTACATATTATATAAACGCTTCCTACTCACCGTATGCTGCTGCTTCATATTGTCTACTTTTAAAACTAAAAAGTATACATTATAGAGATCCCTGTTTTTGAAGTAAACAACATTCAATACTTACTTGAAGAGGCCGTAATGCGTAATATTATGAGAATATTGTAAAATTTTGAAATTCATGTATCAAGCTTGAGAAAATTATCCATCAAGCTTTGTGAGAATTGACACTTTTTCAACTTCTATCCGATTATAAACTGTTAATGCAAGAGCATCTTGATGAATACGATTCATTGATTACACATTCTAATTGACATCATGACACGATCTCATTATCACCATACATTTCATGAATCATCTATTCATAATCTTATTCTATGATTGAAATTCATTGGAATATATTGAGTTGATATTGTTTCTAGGAGATGAAGAACTTGGACAGAGAAATAATAATGATGGTAATATGTCAGTGAGTAACGATGGTACGTCCAAACTGATCATTCAGTCGAAAGTAGTTTACATTGTGAGGATTTCTACATTTCTATAATTAATCATAAGCAGCACTGCCATTGGATTATCGCTTAGCTGCAAAGAAACCCCCAGTAAACGTCTGCTGTAAATTATAATGAAATTTGGTAGAATTTGCCAAAAATAGTGCTTGAATTTGGTAGAATTGTCATTTTATAATTCATTAATTAGAACAGACACCTGAAAATCAATTCATTTCATGACTTTCAACTAGTTTTCAAGTGTGCGATTTGATTTTTTTAAGCAGTTGATGTAAAAGTGATTATTTTCATCCCTAATTGATCAGAAATTCCATTTGTACTCCGAGGGCCGCATTAGTAAAGTATGTTTAAGTGTGCTTAGTTAGCCAAAGCACACTTTGGCGAACCAATCAGAATGAATCTTAGTAGCCAGATTCTATTAGCTTGTTTAACGCTTCTACTTGGTTCCTGACACCTTTGGTGCTTGGCTAAGCATGCCTAAACAACTTTTTCCAAAACGGCCCTGAGAGTGTTGCATCACTGTGTGTGTTTTGGAGTTGGTTTTTTGACTATTGTATTTATAATATTGATACTCTTTATTTAAGATAGTATCTCTTGTTGTTAGTTGTATTCATCCTCCCCTCTTCTTAGTATTTAGAAGTTTTTTTGAGAAGCAGATGCAATATTCAAATAACTTGAAAACTAGAAAAAAAATTTGACTCACTTTCCAAGTTATCAAACTCAAGAATAAGCTACAAATTGCATCCCACTTTTCAAAAATTGAAAAAAGTTTTATAGTCAACCATCAATAATTATGTGTTCCACAAACTTCTTGAAATGTGGTTTTTCACTTCAACCATTTGTAAATAGGTATTATACACCTCATATTCGTTGTAAAATTGTAGGAATTAACACTTCAATGAAGAATTGATAAACTCATATTTGTAACATTCGTGGTTTATCACCACAGTTAATACCAATGTAATATATTAGATATCAATCATAATAATGTTAAATTCTCACTATTCTTTGTTCGCACTATAGCCAAAAGTTTTGTGTTACATTTTTCAATTGAAGGTGCTGTTCCTACCAATGTAAAACGATATGCGACGCTTCAGATGATACAAAAGTAATGCCATCCAGATCACTTCATCCAAACATCCAAATGTTACGATCTATCAATCTTGACGATTTTTGATGTTATAAGAACACATTTGAATCATTGTAAAGATGTTTGGCTGATATGGAATCGCGGGACTATTTTAAAAAGGTTTATCGTGTATTATCGCATATCATTGACGTTTAGCACTGGTGGGAACGGCGCTTCAGCTGTTTCATATGTTATTTTAGTCTTGAGTGTTAGATTTTCACATCAAACAGAAATTACAGTACAGTATTACCGAAATCAAATTCATGGAATGTTCTCGAAATGGTATGTGGTCAGGATGGTTGGATCTGGAAATTACAGAATTTTATCAGGAAATTGTGTTATCTTTCACTCATAAGGTATTACTCATCAATCGTGAGTTGAAATCATGTACCTATCAATCTTGACGATTTGTGATGTTATAAGAACTCATTTGAATCATCGTGAAGATGTTTGACAAAAAAATATGGAATTCTCTGTTATTCAATTGATACAGAATGTGTTGGTTTTTTCTTTAAGATTGCTACAAGTATTCTTGAATCTCACAATCATGCACTTGATGCTATATCGTTTTCAGCGAAGCGTTGATTATTTTATTGATTTGAAATGTATTCTTTGGTGAAATAGTATTTGCTTAAGCTGCAATAGCTGTATGGCAATACTTTGAAATTATTGCATCGCTGATCTATCAATATCTACCAATTTTGATTGATATGATTGCTCTCACTTTACTTGAAGTAGCATGTTTTTAGATTTTGAATTTTATGAATTACTTATTAATCTTCAGCTCGAATTTAAAGGAACCAGTGCTCCAACCGGCTATATTCACATATAATAATTATATCCATAATATTTATTTCGATAATAATTGTTGATCACTCATTTCAATTATATAATAATCAATTATTCCTCTTTTTCAACCCTGTAATTATTCCTCTCTGTTGTTGCATAGTCATTTACATTCAGTTTACACTAGAAACTGTGGAATTTCTCCATAAATGAAATATATGTTATCAGTTCCTCAAATTATGTGGAACTGATAACATCCCTATCATTAATTCACCTTGACATTTTAATTCATTTATTATTCATCAATACAATTACAAGTCATTGAGAGCAACAGCCATAGCCCAAAACTGTTCTACTCCCAAATTCTATAAATAGTAAAATTTTCAAAATATAGGTTATATTCTCACTTCTAAGAACTTAAGTCCAATTTTATGTCCAAAATGAAGAAAATAGTAATTTTGAATTTAGGTGGATGAAGCACTGAATTACAGTGTGGTCCTCGTTATAGTGACAGTACAGTATTTGATTAGAAATTGGGTTGCTATCATTCGACAAAGCAGATAGCGCTATTCTTTTCCAGCTCCGCAAGGTTGTCAGATCGTTTTTTAACAATGTATAAATATAACTAATTAACAAAATATGTAATATCATTTATCAAAATGAATTATTTAGTAATTGAAAAATATTTCAGTTTCTTGGAGAATATAGTATAATTTATTGATTATTTTAAACAAGAATGAACAATTGATATCACATAGGATATACCAGTATCAGCTATCTTTTGTAGAAGGCAGTGGCAAGGCGGAAAATCAACAACGCTGTTCCTCTATCTTTCTGTATTGCAATTAAGATGTGGACCTCACTATAGTGTAAATCTGTCTGTTTCTCTCTATCGACAACCTCAAATTCAAATTCATTCCATTTTCAGAAAGTGTATATTTTACAATACATTCCCCTGAAAATTATTCCTCTAATATGGAACAAGTCCGTGTTTAGAGGGCGACAAACCTGTAATTCTTTTTTCTCTTCGAGTTGCACAGTGATGTTCCCTCCTAACCTATCATCTTATTACGTTGAATAATTAGCAAAACTGTCATTTAATGTGAATATGTGAGCCAGTATATATCGTAACATACATAAATAAAGAACTGTAATCTAATCTCATGTAATGTGTTTTGCAGCAATGTCGCCAACCCCGCCGTCGCAGTTTGCGCAACAGGTGAACGCGGGCTACGAGATTCCTGCACGCCTGCGCACCCTGCACAACCTGGTGATCCAGTACGCGTCGCAGGGTCGCTACGAGGTGGCCGTGCCCCTCTGCAAGCAGGCGCTCGAGGACCTCGAGAAGACCAGCGGCCACGACCATCCCGACGTCGCCACTATGCTCAACATACTCGCGCTTGTCTACAGGTACCTACTACATAAAACTCATGATCACAGAATGGAAACTATCCAACCAATGCTTTTTACATGGCACAAATACTAGACACGTCACGTGACTGAGCTATCTTGTTAGAAAGCTCCAATCCTGCTCTTTTGATTGGCTCGCGGCAGTGAACGAGATCAGTAAAGTGATCCGAACCTCCCATCAATACGATTACAATGCAGAACTTTCTAACAAGATGGCGGATTTTTGTGCCAGGGTACTAGCCGAGTTTCCATACTGTATGTATAAACCCATAATATGATTGGATATATATACAGTAGAGCACTGATTATCGGGACATCGGTTATCCGGACGTCCACTGGGTGATACAAAGAAATTGAAAATCTTCTAAAACCCTCACCTATTATGTATTTCAGGCGGCTAATTGTTCCGCCACAATCAATGTGTAGTACAACATTTTAATAAATAGAAGATGCTGTATCTTATTGAATTACACAACATGGTGTAATAGTTTACTTAGAGGAGCAGACTTAACTACCTAGCTAGTTTTAGGTGCTTACTAGTGCTTACTATAGTGAGGCCCACGTTATAATGTGGTTGTTTGTTTAGCAATGGTATTGATATCCTTGTCTATCATTCAATAAAGCGGATTGCGCTATCTCTTTCTCGCGTTGCTCTGTTGCCAGATCGTCTTTTAACAATGAAGATTTAATAATCTATTAACAAAATATTTCATCTTAATTATGAAAATTCGTTATGAAATTATTGCAAAATATAATTTCTTGCTCAATAAAATATAATTGATTATTTTAAACTAGAATGAACAGTTAATATTACATCAATAAACCTGTATCAGCTACCGTCTATAGAAAGCATTGACAAGACAGAGGATCGGCAACTTATTTCTCCTATCTTTCTTCACTGTCATTATAACGTAGAACCATAGAGAAACAATAGCGTAAGTAGATATCCCATGGCATAGGGCGTTTATGTCGTGGCTTTTAAATCGCATTGTCGATTTTTACTGTTTTGACCGGGTGAGAGTGTATGAACGGCACAATATGAGAGACTACCAGCGTCATAAAGCTTCACAGGAAAGAACTACGTAGACTATCGGCTTGAGATAACAGTAAAAGTTGCGACATAAACGCCCTATACCATGGGATATCTACTTATGCTATTGTTTCTCAATGGTAGAACTCACTATAGTTCTTATTCAATTGTTACATTGGTAACAGTAGCCTACTCACATATTTTGCCAAGAACTCTCTTATTACAGAGGTTCATGAGATGGACCAGTGCCGAAATCGATATTACTGTTGTCAATAACTAATAATCTAACATTTTCAAATAATGTAGCACTGGTTTTTTAAAAGTGTTTGAGCAGCAATTTCATTTACATCAATACAGGAAGATGTTTTTGTCGAACTGAGAAGAGGAATTCTTTTGTGAACTATGTCATTCTTCTGAAACACCATTTGTAAGATAACCCAATTATTAAAATTATCAACAGGGTTGCTCCAATTTGAATAAGCTACGCCCCTTAATAGTTGAACATTATTTTTTTTTATTCATTGTCACATTACATCAAGTTTTTGAGTTTCACTCACATGACTGGTGACATGTCAGTATTACTAAATCTAAATTATTATATAATTACTATACAGTATTGTCAAGTGAAAATAATGAAAAATAATTAATAATTGCAATTATCCATTGTATATTCTTCTGCATTAATTTCAAAACATCAATAATTTATTCAATTATTCATTGTTTTAGGGATCAAAACAAATACAAAGAGGCTGCAAATCTTCTCAACGATGCGTTGGCGATTAGGGAAAAAACTCTCGGCGAAAATCATCCAGCGGTAAGTACGAATATAATAATAAATTATTGTGTACAAGCATAAAAAAGGTAGCATAAGTAGTTTACTATTTTTTCTTCGTGCTACAAGCTTGATTCAGATAATATATATATATTTTATTGTTTATAGTCATAAAATACCTCATAGTTCCAACACGAGAATAATAGTGAATAAAATCTTCTATATAAGGCTAGGCACACACCAGTTAGTCAAGACAAGACAAGACATGATCAGACAAGATTAGTCACAATACTTCACATAGTTGCTTATGAAGACATGTCTAATTGCAATGACTAATCAGTGTGTGTTGCGTCATAAGCAACAATGTGACAGTATTGTGTCTGATCATGTCTTGTCTGGTCTTGACTAACTGGTGTGTGCCTGGCCTTAGATGATTCAATATTTATGATCTGATTATATGATCATACATGGGGGAAACTGTAAAATGGGGGACTTGGCGTATAGAAGCATTAATCTTGAGCTTATTCATTTATTGCATCCATTAAGACAGCCACAAAACATAATATACAATATGATCGGTCGGGTGAGGAAAACAGGCAGAGCTCAAACTGTATTCCTCCCGAATTTTGATGGATGATATCATGAATATCATCGTATCGCTGTTCTTTATTATAGTGAAGAATATGTGAAGGTTTCGATTATTCTTATATAGTTCGATTAGTTTGTATAGTTGTTGTTTTGTTTGTATGTGATTTGTGTCAGTATTGTTGAAATTACACTGCATTAATAAAATGTCATTTAATTTATTGGAAAATTTCTGTTATAGCTTTAATGTATTTGTTTGATTTCAGGTGGCTGCCACCCTGAACAACCTAGCAGTTCTGTATGGTAAACGTGGCAAATACAAGGAGGCTGAGCCACTGTGCAAGCGAGCCTTGGAGATCAGGGAGAAAGTGCTAGGCAAGGACCACCCTGACGTTGCCAAGCAGCTCAATAACCTCGCTCTCCTTTGTCAGAATCAGGTAACACATCAGCCAAATCTATCAAAGTTCAAGTAGGCTACATTGTAATAATCGTTCAGTCACAAGAATCCCGACGTTCAGCTATGACTATCTCTGATAGCAAACTAATTGTTATAATCTCCAGAAATCTGTACTTTTAAAAAAATTAATACTGTAGTAGAACAAGTCGACTATGGTTTTGAAACTGTAACGTTTACGACAGTGAATTTTCTTGTTATCGTAACTCTATAATAATATCTTGACACAATAACCTAGCTACATTTGGACTGTTGTATAAATCAGAATTGGAACCGTTTTGGGCGTAAGTTAGACTGTGGTACTTTTCTGTAAGTTGTGTAATTCTGAATGATTAAATAAATAAAACAAACTCTGAAACTTCAAGAAGAAATAACCAGTAGTTGAAAAATTGTTTTTGTTGTAAAATCTCTGACTGTTGTGAATAAATTACACGTGTAACAAGTGAATAAGGTCGTTAGAATTCTCTATTCAGCAATAGATGAATAAGAGATGTAATGAAGATCCTCTATCTTTCAACCAACTATACCTGTCTTTAAATTTCTTCGATTCATTTTAAATTTTCCAACAATTATTCTATTCGTTCTACACAATGTTTTTTGCTACATTTTTGAAAATTAACTTGATAGCTTCTTGTTTTTTGATACCTCATTAAAATAATTCGAATTATCCTTCTAGGGAAGATACAAGTAGTTGAAGATCCATCTCTACCATCATCTCAAACAATTTTCCAACTATTGTCTTCTAATTGTCTTAATCGTTCTTCACAATATATGTCATGAGATATTTGAAAAGTCCCTTTGTTTAAATAATAATATTACTTTGATATATGCTAATCAATTTTCAAACTACTCAGATTCCAGTATTTTCTTCTATACACAATGTTTCTAGCGGGATTTTGGATTGTATTGCTGTTTTCTAATACCAAATTAGGATAATTCGAATAGTCTTACACCCGGTTGCACAAAGGTTTCTTAACTTTTAATCCTGATTAAATGCCAAGAGAGCATTTCTTCTCACAAATACCTTCTCTGATTGGTTCTCATGAAATTTAATCATTATGAAAATTTAAGTTGTTTTTGTGCAACCGGGCTTTAGTAGGATAAATACGTCGAGGTGGAACAACATTTTTGTTCTTCCGAAACCAATTCTAATTACTTGACTGTTGGTTCTACAAAATTTCACTCGCTATATTTTTGAAACCTCTTCCAATACTAATAATATGAAATCTTATATTTGTAATCTTTACTAAGGAATGACTTCTGATCATTTGAAATCTTCCTTCAAGGGCAAATACGAGGAGGTGGAACGGTACTACCAGCGCGCTCTGGAGATCTACGAGTGCAAACTGGGCCCCGATGACCCGAATGTGGCCAAGACCAAGAACAACCTGGCCTCCTGCTACCTCAAGCAGGGCAAGTACAAGGAGGCCGAGATCCTCTACAAGCAAGTGCTCACCAGGGCGCATGAGCGGGAGTTCGGCACCATTGACGGTAAGTGCGACTAGTTGACCCTGCATTGTTCACAGCTCATCACAGCAACATTAAACACTTGCCTCAAAAAGACTAGAACGTGATAAATAATCTGAATTGTATTTTGTTTTTGAAAGAATGCAATCTCATAATATCTCATTTTGTGAGAGAAGCTTATCTCTTGAGACTTGCCTCAAAAAGACAGAAAGTGATAAATAATGTGAACTGTATTTTCTCATTGAAAGAATGCAATCTCATTTAGTGAGAAAAGTTTATCTCTTCATTTGTGCTGCTGGAACATTGAACGTTTAAAGAACTTTGAATAAACTTGCTTTCATTGTGAACTGTAAGACTAGGCTGTTTTCTGTAAGTGGGCCAATTGTTTCTCATCATCATCTTGAAAGTACCATGCTAGTATGATTCTGTTATTTATTTGCCGCTCCAAGCTCCAACTTCATTCAATCGTGATCAACAGGACTCTAAACTATAATATGGATTATTGATACTTTATTGAGAAAAGTTTATTCACTAAGTGAATGGACCAATAATCTATTGTTCTCAACATCTGAATAAATGTTACCCATTTTTGCTGCTTGAACTTTGAAAAAATTGTCTTGAATCTTGATTGAAAAAATATGTTCGTAAAGTGAGATTTGATTGTTGAAAAAATCCGGAAATTGTAGATATTTTTCTCATATTAAAGGTTTTGGCAGTTCTATGATAGCGAAAAGTGATTCAAGATGGATTTTAGGCAACTGAGCTCGTAGAGGATGAATTTATCTACAATTTGTAATCAATCGTAAGTTTCTATGATGCATCAGACTCGTTTTAGAAACTCTTGATCAACAGTAAATTACGAAAAAAATGTAAAAACTGAATCGCTATTTTTAAAATCTTAACTTCCAATTGTTTTGGAATCGAAAGTATTATTTATTGGAGTGGGTGGAGGGGGACAATTTTCACATTCTCACTACATTTGGACTGTTGTATAAATCAGAATTGGAACCGTTTTGGGCGTAAGTTAGCCTGTGGTACTTTTCTGTAAGTTGTGTAATTCTGAATGATTAAATAAATAAAACAAACTCTGAAACTTCAAGAAGAAATAACCAGTAGTTGAAAAATTGTTTTTGTTGTAAAATCTCTGACTGTTGTGAATAAATTACACGTGTAACAAGTGAATAATATCGTTAGAATTCTCTATTCAGCAAGAGATGAATAAGAGATGTAATGAAGATCCTCTATCTTTTCAACCAACTATACCTGTCTTTTAAATTTCTTCGATTCATTTTAAATTTTCCAACAATTATTCTATTCGTTCTACACAATGTTTTTTGCTACATTTTTGAAAATTAACTTGATAGCTTCTTGTTTTACCTCATTAAAATAATTCGAATTATCCTTCTAGGGAAGATACAAGTAGTTGAAGATCCATCTCTACCATCATCTCAAACAATTTTCCAACTATTGTCTTCTAATTGTCTTAATCGTTCTTCACAATGTATGTCATGAGATATTTGAAAAGTCCCTTTGTTTAAATAATAATATTACTTCGATATATGCTAATCAATTTTCAAACTACTCAGATTCCAGTATTTTCTTCTATACACAATGTTTCTAGCGGGATTTTGGATTGTATTGCTGTTTTCTGATACCAAATTAGGATAATTCGAATAGTCTTACACCCGGTTGCACAAAGGTTTCTTAACTTTTAATCCTGATTAAATGCCAAGAGAGCATTTCTTCTCACAAATACCTTCTCTGATTGGTTCTCATGAAATTTAATCATTATGAAAATTTAAGTTGTTTTTGTGCAACCGGGCTTTAGTAGGATAAACACGTCGAGGTGGAACAACATTTTTGTTCTTCCGAAACCAATTCTAATTTCTTGACTGTTGGTTCTACAAAATTTCACTCGCTATATTTTTGAAACCTCTTCCAATACTAATAATATGAAATCTTATATTTGTAATCTTTACTAAGGAATGACTTCTGATCATTTGAAATCTTCCTTCAAGGGCAAATACGAGGAGGTGGAACGGTACTACCAGCGCGCTCTGGAGATCTACGAGTGCAAACTGGGCCCCGATGACCCGAATGTGGCCAAGACCAAGAACAACCTGGCCTCCTGCTACCTCAAGCAGGGCAAGTACAAGGAGGCCGAGATCCTCTACAAGCAAGTGCTCACCAGGGCGCATGAGCGGGAGTTCGGCACCATTGACGGTAAGTGCGACTAGTTGACCCTGCATTGTTCACAGCTCATCACAGCAACATTAAACACTTGCCTCATAAAGACTAGAACGTGATAAATAATCTGAACTGTATTTTGTTTTTGAAAGAATGCAATCTCATAATATCTCATTTTGTGAGAGAAGCTTATCTCTTGAGACTTGCCTCAAAAAGACAGAAAGTGATAAATAATGTGAACTGTATTTTCTCATTGGAAGAATGCAATCTCATTTAGTAAGAAAAGTTTATCTCTACATTTGTGCTGCTGGAACATTGAACGTTTAAAGAACATTGAATAAACTTGCTTTCATTGTGAACTGTAAGACTAGGCTGTTTTCTGTAAGTGGGCCAATTGTTTCTCATCATCATCTTGAAAGTACCACGCTAGTATGATTCTGTTATTTATTTGCCGCTCCAAGCTCCAACTTCCTTCAATCGTGATCAACAGGACTCTAAACTATAATATGGATTATTGATACTTTATTGAGAAAAGTTCATTCACTAAGTGAATGGACCAATAATCTATTGTTTCTCAACATCTGAATAAATGTTACCCATTTTTGCTGCTTGAACTTTGAAAAAATTGTCTTGAATTTTGATTGACAAAATATGCTCTGACGAAGTTTGGGTTTGAATAGAATCAATAACATTGTAATAATGTTGAAAAGTCGTCTACAGTAAATTATCATTTGTGCAACTGAACTAGTCTCATTTTTCATAAATTGATGGAGAATCACGTTCAGTTATGAGTTGACGTAATCATATTCTTCGTTTAGATGGTTCGAAAATTAATTCAAATAAAGATAAATGTTCAAAAATTGATTCAAATGAAGATAAATGTGAATATCCATTCACATGTGATAAATATAATTTATGAAAAAGTTCTATAATTGAAGAAACAACTTTGAATTATTGCAAAAATCCCAACATTACGTTCTTTTTTTAAATCTGAGCTTGGAATTTTGAGGTGTAAATGAGAGAATTTCCTTTGTTAATCAATTTATGATATTTGATTAAGTTTTTAAAGTTGTATGTTGAACTCCTATGAAGTTGGAGAATGAGTTACATAAAGTATATATGGAGGGGTAACAAAAGCTTCATAATGGATAGATTGTAGCACAAAGTTCCTTTTCATTTAGTTTAGAGCTGTAGGAGACTGAAATGTCTATAAATGATTTTTCAAACTCACTATTTGGTTTTTCATTGTATTATATAAAATTATCATTATTCTATATTTCTTTTTTTGAATAATAGGTTCTTCAATCGATATTTTTTGGTCTATTTATTTCTAATCGCTATGAGCATTTTATTAAGTACAATTTCACTCATTAGTGTTGTATTTTTTAGACCTCAGTGAAAAAGAAAAAGAGTTCAATGATATCCCAATTTTGGACTTATTAGACTCCAATCAGTGAAGTACTGTATTTAGGACAAGTCATGGCTTGTGTAAACCTGGAAACTATGTAGTAGTGAATTATATTTAAAATATTATATTTCATTGGCATATTAGTATGCCAAATTCCTCCATTGAATGGTCAAATTTCTATGGTATTTTCTCATCAATAGTTATGTATACATTTAAAATATCTTACAAATTGGTGAATTAATGGATTAAGATGTTGACACTTGTTTATTCCTAGTATACTATGCATACTATTCTTATGGTGCTGTAAAGGTTGTTCGAAATTCATGATATGATAAAAATTAAAGGATTTATTATGTAGTTGATAGTAGTTTGTATAAATATAAAATATTTTTGTAATGCAAATTTCCTACTCTTATTAAAATGAAGAAGACCTTACATAATGTTTTACTATTAAAATATTTGGGGTTTTTTGTTAGATGAATTATTGGAATTTAAGGTTGTACTGTACATTGAAAATAATGGGAAGATATCCTATTTTTTGTTTATCCATTAAATAATATGAACATGATAAAGTATAAAGTTTTGACAATTTTACTCTCTTATATTATAAATATAAAACATATTAAAAATTTATTGAATTTGTTTTCAATTTCAAGGAAAGTTATATTTTGTGTATATACAACATATGAATAGTTTTTGAAGCAGCTTTGAGAAGTGCCCATAGTTTTTGCAGTAGTTCTTAATATCCTGTTACTTTTTCTAACAGAGAATCTCGGCTTGATCTATATTTTGTTGAATTAGATTATATAGAATGCCACATACCTGTTTGATGTACTTGCAGGGTATAGTTTTCAATACATTGATTCTCAACATGAAAAACTTAATAGTGTATTTTGTTTTTTGTTTAAGGAATTATTGTATTAACTCATCACTTTTAGTTTATTATTATAGTTTTCAAATACATGTTTCGATGGGCATTACTGTCACCCCTTGGATATTATTATCTCTCGATTATGTTTTCGTAGATATTTCAATTTAAAATAAGTTAGGATTTGATATTTTCATGCAAGTCCAATTAATTAGCTCAAGTTATGCATGAATGAAAATTGCATTGTTATTTGAGTAAAAATGTCTGAATAATGTAGTCTCTATATTCAAGAAACCACCTTTCTGATATTGTATACCAAAGTTATCAATTAGTGTTGTGTTCATATAACTCCGAGGTAAATATCCACCCAAACCTTATAAACTGTACTTTGTGATCTGTGTAGGCATTAAAGTAGTTTATAACTTGTTAATTAGTAGGGGGTTTCATCTAGTATATCATTACTTTTGTTAATATTTAATTATTGATATATTATGTAGGTCTCTGGAACCAAGTTCTCTAGCTTATATTTAGAATCTATTGTTTGAGAAAAATGTATAGGAAAATCTAGAAAGTTTTATAGTTTTGTAAGTTCGATTGTATTTCTCACTGAGTGGAGGACTTTAAACTATTTGTGACTTTATTTGAAATTGTTTGTAATGAGATCTCATACTCAGGAGTCCAGAAAATCATTCAAATAGAAGATATTAAAAAATGGAAGAATTATGAAAATATATCTTCCCTCATATTATATTTAACTATAATTTACTTATGAATAACCAAGTAAAATATACCTTGTGTTATGACTTATTAATTATTAGTTATGACTTGTATGAATGATCAGAAATTGAAACCTTACACAATTATCATATATAAAATTATTCATTATTTAACCGATTTATTGTTTTCTCATCGATTTTCCAATATTGATACGAGTGATATATTTTTAATATATATAAAATTTCCAATCTGAAATTTTCAGAAGTAGAAGGTAAAAAACCATTTAATTCAATAATTTTGCATGTTATCAATTTTTTCTTAAGTTATCTTGTCACGAACAAATTGAGTGGAAGTGTGTTATAAGTTTAGTTTTTTAGTTCCATTTTTATTTTGAGGTTTAACATGAATCAGTCATGAGTTTAGGTAAGGAGTAGATCAATTAGTCGTCAGAGGGAAGCTTTATTTTGTTGAAGTTTTTCAAGAGATTTCTTATTTATATTTTAAAATGAATCTTTATTTGGTAGCTTATCCTTTTTTGAAGATGGAAATATGAATAATTTGTACTTAAAACTAGATAAATGAAAGAAAAATTGCAGACTATGTACCTAGCTTTTTTCTGTTGAATAAAATATCAGTTACCAATAAATTATTTTATTTTTATTGCCATTCCACTATATTCTATTATTGGTACATTAATATTATTGTAAGATATTCATCATTACATGCAAAAAATTATTCTCAATTTCCACAATAATTCAATTTATTTACACACACACATACAAGTTTGATACAAATTAACAAAAAGAATACATGCAAACAACAACAACAATACACATTAAACCAAAATAATAAGAAAGTGGTGCAAAAAAACAATAAAATACGAAATATTATAACTTATAATCATAAGTTTACTTTTTTCTCATTTACAAATTTGAACTCATTACTTATTAACCTGCGTTCGTAGATATTATTTTTAATCATAATCTCAAAAAGATAATTCTATACTGTCTTATTACAATCATGAAATGAATATATTGTTCTTTTACAGTAAAAATTCTAATAAAAATCGTTCTTATCAACCATTACGAATAATTATAACGAATTGTCAATATGAAGAATGTATCAATTACAATCTCCTCGATAAATAATTTTTTGTAATGAAGAATTTTTTTTTTGAAAAATTAATATTATCAGTAACGTCAAGTTTTTGAAGTCAAAATAATACCATTTCATTTTTCAATTCAGTTCAACAATATAGTATATTATGTACAGTGCTTTCTTATTAATTAGAACATGCAAGTATGAAAGTAATGCCAAGTGTATACGTGCTATGTATGAAAACAAAATTAATTTTGAAAGCATGAGGCTACTCCGCTAACATAATAAATGAATATGCTGTTGATTCACTGCACAACTTCGTACTTTTCATTCCTCAAGAGATATGGATAGATTATGGAGTCAGATTATAATTTTCAAGGACTTTTCATCATCGCCTAGAAAAATTCTTGAAATACTTCAAGTTCTTGAAGTTGAAATGGTAAAAATTTTCCATCAACTTGTATACATTGTCAACTATAATACACTCTATGTTTAAAGCTAATTAGTATAATTTAAATGTTAGTTTCGATGGATATATCAAAATTCTTCTTGAAAGCGGAAGAGAAAACTTTTTGATGCAAGATATAACTTAGAGATCTTGAATAAATGAGTACTGGTATGATTAAATTTATCATTCTTCATTCTATATAATTCATTTATCAATTCTCCATGTTCTCAAACTTGAAAAGTAAGCATTATTACAACATGGACTTCAGCCTATGTCAGCCTATGTCTTTCCTACATCTTTTGAATTTCTTCTCTGCGCTAAGTAATGACAATATAAATTATTGGAGAAATTGCAAATTTAGGATATTTATTAAGGATGAAATAATGAAGGAGCTGGTGAAAAGATTTGTAAGGTTTAGTTCATCAAACTTATTATTTAAATTTAATTCATTCAAATTAAAAATGTCAACTGTTTGTTTCATGAAATTCCAGCCTCATTGTCATTTTTGTATTAAAATGCTGTTTTAGAATTTTATTTCCAATTTCTAATCATTGAGTGAACAAAATCTTCAATTAAACATAACTTGCTAACCTCTTCTCATAGTTTTGTTATTGTTTTTCATTCTTCATTATTTTTAAAAGTTTTATAAATTTTTTTGTCCTACCTTCTGTTTTATCCTACAATCTTCTCTAGAGTTTTATTCTATGTGTGTCTTATTGTAAATACTTTTCGCATGTCTCACATGATCAACTGCTTTGAAATCGCATGATTCTGTACAGATTTATTTTTAGTTTGATTCTTTTTTGACCCGAAAGTATTGTACAACAGAAGGCTCAATGAATTTTCAGAGGTTTTTGATAATTTTTATTATTTATTTGAAAGATTACAATTTCATTTTGCATGATCTTATTAATTATTCTGTCCATTCATTTCAAAAGATACCATGTCTACTAATGTTATCATACTCAAACCGTATTTAAAATTTAAAAAAATGGGAAAGTCAGGTATCTGGTAAATTTATCTCTTCTTTAACATTTTTGTTTCCATTTGAATCTTGAAAGGAATAATCACCCGGATTTCCCTATTATATAATGCAATAACATAACTATATTATATTGCAAAGGATTTCCGATTCATCTTTATATCTATTATTTAACTTTTCCAAATTTATTCCCATAGTTCCCATTTAACACCATTATTACAACATGAAAATTATAATTCTCAAGCTCGAGTTTTGAAATATTACAATAATATTTTCAGGTCTAGGTTCCATTAAGGTTTTGTAGAAAAATTATGTTTAATAGTTTTGTAGTGTTTGAATAGGAAACATTATATTTTTTGTGCAAAGTAATGTTCTTAGATATTTTCTAAATTGTTGTTGTTACACACATTGCATTATTGTACTCTTCATTTTTGTCTGTCTTGTGTTGGAATATATAACCTATATTTTTCTAGCTTATGCTATCCTTTGCTTTTTGTCATATTATCCAAACGTCAATTAGAAAATTTCAGTTCACATCTTGAAATTCGAATTTCATTACATTCATCAACACAAAAAGTAGACTCATATCAAATTCTTTAATTAATCAATTTAACAAATCAATCTCTTCAACTCAATGCATAAGAATGTCAGAATAAGAAAATTAGGTCCTTTCATACTAATCCAATATCACAGGTTTTGCAGTTCTAGTTGCAGAAAAACAAAATTAACGTTATATTGTCAGTTTATGAGCTACGATATCCTGAAAGAAGCTTTTCATTCTCATGTCATCTGCACCTGCTTGTTGAATATATGAAACAATTTTTATCAAAAATATTGAACAATTTTTCTTAGAGTAGGAGAATCTTGAAAACTTAACATAGATCTATACGTATAAAAGTTTTAAATTAAATATAATCCGTGAATTTAACGACTCATGTATGTCATAGAGCACAAACATTCAACTTAAACATTGAATATCATTTAAAAAGCAATACAATTTTTATTATTTCTGTTAATTTTTGAATTCCATTCATCGATGAATTTATTGTTCCACGCTCCATGTTCAATTTGAAAGAAATCAGGCTACTTCATGCTTCATAGTATCCAACAAATCAAACTTTTTCTGTCTTTGTATTTGAAAGATAGAACAACATCATCTGGAATAGAATTCTAATTTAATGAAATTAATCGATATAAATTATGTAATCAATACATTGCCAACATACCTAGCTTTTTAAGTCTAAATGAATGCAATTTTTTCACTTAGTTCATGAATCAGATTATTGCCAAAACCAACATCACTTTACAGAACAAGCTCAGGCTGTAGAAGCAAGCCAAAACAATGCATTTCAAACGATTTCTTACTCGAGTGATAGAAAATTGTCGTTCAAAGGAAATTTAATTACAAACTATACTCGCTTGGTTAAACTTGCACAATTGACAATTAGGAATATACTCAATTGAGAGTACTGAAATCTCAATTTCGATTTCATTGTTGAAAAACTCGGCATTCAGAGAGTATTCATTTCAAATTAAAAAGACTTCTATTGTCAAAACCACTGTTTTACTAGAACAATTTGAGATTCTAATTTCGGTTGTTACACCATTATCAATCTTCTAAAAAAATCAGTGGTTTTTGACATCATAAAGATAAATAAACATCAAGTCAATTTCGTTCAATATGGATATTCACCACAACATCACCTTCATAACAACAAAGAAAGAATATTCATTTATTACTCCATTGATAGGGAACTCAGCATTCATGTAAATTCCTGGTTCTGTGCCAATTTGATCATATAATCAATAAAATACAAATTTAAGTATTCATTTACTAATGTATTCATCCATATATTGATTCACAATTCGTTAAAATGATTGCGGGAGAACAAACAGGCACAGCCTGAAACTGATTTTTTTATTAATTTACTGTTCCAAAAGAAGGTTATGTTTCTCTCTCTTGTCTAATTTTCACTGCAAATAAAACATAACATTTTCAATTTTCATAGAAAACCAAATTACAGATATAAAATTTTGAATCTAGATAGTACACCAAATTGAATAACGGATTTTTAATTTATTAAATAAAAAGACTAAGAAATTTTCAAAATATGAATTTCATTTAATATGAGAATTACCACAATATCAACTACACAAAAAAATTAATTTACATAGAAAGCCAAATTTAAAAAATGCAATTTTCAATTTAGATAGAATACCAAATTAAATAACGGAATTTAGCATATGAAGAGCATAAATTATCATCTAAGGAGTACATGTATATTCATACAATAAGAATAATTTTATTTCTTCAATGTCCAACAATGCTATCGGAAACGTCAATCGACCATGACACCGTACATAACTTCAGGTTTCAATCTCACAACAGTAAAATGCGCACAATACAACAATCTATCTATACAAGATGTCTTTCTATTAATATAATAGATGTCTACTCAATCGATAGAAAACTTGATTAGCGTTTGAAAAGTACATGATGTGATCAGTTGCGACCTGAAAACTCTGACACCAGACCTGCGCCAGACAGGTCACTACATATTATTTTTATAGTACATGGATTGTTGTCTTCTAGGCAATCGAATTTGAAGAGTACAAGAGTTCAATTATGTGTGTATCGATCCCAAACCTCTGAAAATTCATGAAGAGTTGTTAGTTGTGCAGTGCGTCTAACGTGTGGTGGTGTGTGTTGCAGGGGACAACAAGCCGATCTGGCAGGTGGCGGAGGAGCGGGAGGAGAACAAGCACCGCGACCGCGAGAATGCGCCCTACGGCGAGTATGGCGGCTGGCACAAGGCGGCCAAGGTCGACTCGCCCACCGTCACCACCACGCTCAAGAACCTCGGCGCACTCTACCGGCGGCAGGGCAAGTACGAGGCCGCCGAGACACTCGAGGACTGCGCGTTGCGTACTAGGAAGGATGTGAGTTGACAACCATAGATTTGGAAATCTAAAAAATAACACAACTACAATACACGATTTGGCCATATTACAGACAGACACAGATTAGCTATTTTTGAGAAAAAACCATCTACAGAGGAAAGAAATATTTTGTGAAGCTACCAACCAAATTCAAATTCAAATTTTATTCAAATTCAAATTCAAATTTTATTCAATCCAATTCACAATATTTACAAATCATGAGAAAAAATAATACAGCTCAACAATAATAAAGTAATAAGTTAATAATTTATAAAGTACATAAAAGTCTAATTTATTAAACAATAACATCAGACAAGAATTCGAACATGCTAAACCAGGACTAATTTGTGAATTTGGATAGAAAAATACTGCTTGCTGAGAGTACAAAACTTTACGTCTGCGAGCAGGAATGAATATCTGATAATTTAGGAATTTATAGAGAAGTAGAAAAATATAAAAAGAAGAAAGAAAGAAAAATTAGCAACCAATCACTCACACATTCGCACTAACCATGCTCACTTTCCAATTCCAGCTCATTTAGCCAATGCATAGCCACCATTATCAGAGTATTTTAACTAAGAAACCACATTGAATAAGGTCTCTAGATAATCAGGCATAAGACCTCTAAGCCATCCAAGAACTTTTGTTTTAAAAACAAGTCGATTTTGTGTTCTTTTAATTTCAAGAGGAATATTGTTGAAAAACTTAGGGCCGAGAAATACAAACGATTTCTGGAAACAAGTGGTATACGATTTAGGAAGTCTTAGTAAATCAGATGTCACTCTCCTAGTTTGATAACTAGGAACATCCCTGAACAACGCATGACCACAGTTTTCAGACATAACATAAAACATATACAATACCTTGAAAACAAAGATATATCTGAGAGGCAAGCATCTGAAACTCTGAAAGATAGGAAAAGAATGTTCATATTCTCCCTCCTTCTTGATGGCACGAACTATGGATTTTTGTATAGTTATTAAGGGCTTCAAGTGACTTATGTAAGTGGAGCCCCAACAATTTATACCGTAGCTGATTTTTGAATCGACAAGTGCAAAATATAGCTGCCTCAGGACACTCATAGGGAGAAATTTATTCAAAAAGTAGAACTTCCTCAGTATTAACAGCAGATGGCTTTTTATATTAGTAATATGATGAGACCAAGTGAGCTTTTCGTCAACAATCACACCCAAATATTTCAATGAGTCAGTTTGACCAACCACCTCACAGTCACAGTCATCACTCGCACAGCTACCATGAAACTTCAGTGCAGAAGGCAATGTCCATGATGTTGATAGTGTAAACAGCATGTATTTTGTCTTTAAAAGATTGAGCTGAATCTTATTGTGTCTAAACCAGAGCAACAGCTTGTTCAAATCATCCTGCATTAATCTTACCAAATTGGGGCCATCCACATCACAATATGCCAAAGCAGTGTCATCTGCAAAAGATACAGACATACCAGAGAACCTGAACGAATAGAGATCATTAATAAAAATGAGGAACAAGATTGGCCCAAGGACTGATCCCTCTGGTACACCACAGTCCACTAACTGAACCTCACTCTTCACACCTCCAATGGCTACATATTGTTGTCTGTCATTCAAATAGGACAAGAACCAGTCATGAGCCACGCCCCTGATGCCAGCATTATACAATTTATTTAACAAGATCGAATGGTTCACTGTGTCAAATGCCTTTTTTATATCTAGAAACAGTCCTGCGACACAGCGTGCTGGTCTGAAGTTGAGACCAGAGAAAACAACTGCCATAAACCTTTCAAGTGCCATTTCTGTATTCATACATTCACGAAAGCCAAATTGGTTACTATAGAAAAAATTACATGAATCAAGAAATTCTAGAAGTCTCCTTTTCATTATCTTCTCCAACAACTTTGAAAATACTGACAGCAGGGATATAGGTCTATAATTGTTCAACTTCAATCGAGAACCCGACTTGAAAACTGGCACCACTCTTGCCAGCTTCATCCCAGAAGGAAACACCCCTGTAGAGAGACTACAATTGAAAATATCAACTAGAATTGGTACTATGGCCAGCGCAACATTCTTCAATAATCCAGAAGATATATTGTCACCCCCATAAGATTTACCATTTTCTAATCCTCTAATGTAAACTAAGAGCTCATCATAGGTAACAGCTTCAAGGAATATAGACTTCTGCTGATTAGTTTCCTTGAAGATATTATGATAGTCCATGTTATCAGCTCCACCATTAGAATTAGCAGCGACATCACTGCCAATGCTAACAAAATACTCATTAAAAAGATTCGACAATCTTTTTGCATCACTAACAATTTCATCCCTGTGTTCTATTTTTAATTCTTTTAGGGGTTTACCAATTTGCAAGTATCAGAAGATTCTCAAATATTTGTAAAGAATTTGAAGGAATATCTGGCGAACCTATCGCTATACTATTTACAAGTGTTTGATGCTAATAATCTTTGACTATTTAAGTTGACAATTTTTTTATTAATTTTTTATTCTTTTTGTATTTTATTCAATTTTTAAATTTATTTTTTAGTATTTGTCTGTATACGCTAGCCTAGCTTTAACCTTAACACTATTCAAATGTATTTGTACATGTTCATGAATAAAAAAAATTGAATTGAATTGAATCTCGTGAAAATTTAGTGGGTAGGCTTTCAAGTTTATAAGTTTGCTACTTGTACCTTGTTTTTTCAGCCAAATTAGATTCATTTATCATTCTTCAAATCAATAGTAGTTATGCAGTATTGCACTGTAGTATAACTGATTTATTCACACTTTACAAATTCATTAGAGATTAAAATTTTAATGTATATTAGGTTTTAGAACAAGACTTCTTTGTTAGGGCGAGGCCACACGATCTTTTTTCAGACTCTTCGGCAGGGCAGGAAGCTTATTAGGCTGACGTTCGGGAATCAGCTGATTCGAGAAGTTGGATGATCGAGAATCAGCCAATTGGAGAGCATCATTCCCTGCTGACTCGTCTGCAAAACGCTTGTATGGCTTCACCCTCATTGTGGTTAGAGCAAAATTAATAAGACTTCTATATTATTGTGATAGGAACAAAATTAATAATACTCTTGTGTTATTGCTATTAGAACAAAATGACTAAGACTTGTGTGTTGTGAGCAGGCACTGGACATAGTGAAACACGCAAAAGTGGCGCAGATCCTTGGCCGCAGTGGTAGCGGTGGTGGCGGAGAGGGGGGCGGTGGAGACCGTCGCTCGGTGCGGAGCTCCCGGCTGGGGTCACGCGAGTCACTCGAGTCCATGCAGTACGAAGCCACAGATGATGTCAGTAACCCATAAACACTTCACTCAATTCAGCATGCCTCATCTTCTATCGGTTTGCTGCTTTAAACTTATCAGTTGTAAATTCATAAATGAGATATCCACAGTCAGAGTTTAGAATCTTCGATCTGAAATACATTTTTGAATTCTTTGCCCACCAACAAAAAAGAATTGATTCTAAATATTAACGTAGACATTTTTTTACTTGTTAAGTAATTGGATAATCATTATCATTGAAGCCTTGGATATTATCACGATATTATATCACGAGAGCGGACGATTTTAAAGCCGATCTTGGGCTGGGCGTACACTGGTTAGTCAAGACAAGACTAGTCATGTTTAGTCACAATACTTCACATAGTTGCTTATGAAGACATGTATAATTGCAATGGATTTAAGCAACAATGTGAAGTATTGTGACTAAACGTGTCTGATCATGTCTTGTCTTGACTCACTGGTGTGCGCCTAGCCTGAGAATTTAAATGGTCCCGTTACGGTTTCCCGCTCTCTTCCTTTGTCGGTGTGCACAACTAATGGGAGTTAAAGGGTTAAAGGGAGAAAAAACCGACACATTGTTTAGTTTTGATAAGTCGCATTTCTTATGCGATTTATTAAAAGCTCATTAGTTGTGGACACCGACAAGGGAAGAGAGCGGGAAACCGAACTGGGACGATTTAAATTCTAAGATCGGCTTTAAAATCGTCCCGCTCTCGTGATAATATCTAAGGCTTCAATGTTAATTCTTATTCATTGTTGCTTCTTCGATATTTCAAACAAGAATGCCTCTTTGTGTATGAAATTAACTTTTTTTCATTCTGATCAATTTATTCAAAAACGACTTAGTTGAGAGCATAAGAAATTATATCCTATTATTGTGCTCATGATACTACTTACTCGAAAGTACAATTGATATTTTGCTTAGTTTAGTTTTATGCAAACCGATAGAAGATTAGTTACAGCATATATTGAAGCTATCATGCTTTTCTGCTGCTGCTTGCTCATGATTGAAAATAGATTATGCATCTGTTGAATTTTATTTCATTTAAAAAAATATTAACACTGTCAATAAACAGAGCCATGAAATTAAAATAATGCAATTCTTATTGCAGTTCAGTTTTGGAATAAAATTCGAGGTAATTCACATTCAGGTTAAGGGACAAAAAGGTCTGAAATTGAAAATGATAGGCTAATATTATAAAATCGAATCTTCTCAGTATTTTATAGTACAAATACAATTGATTACTTCCTTTGACCTTCAAGTATTTCATTAATTTATTCATCATTTTATTGTAATGGGTTGCACAACCCAACACACCTTATACAATAAAACAATATATATTTTATATTATATATTTTTAACAATATTTTGATACAATAAAATATATAAAAATTACACAATAAAAATATACATGAAGCATGAATAAAATAGTACTTGAGCCTTTTTGAATACTTGAAACATTAGATCAAATTGACTATTTATGTAATTAATATTCAACTTTTATCACTTGTAGCAGCAGAAAAAGCTGGTTCCAATAGTATTTTATAGCTATATGTTTATCAATATATTAATTTGCCTTTGATTTATCAGTGAACAAAATAATCAATTCTTGTTGTTGTGAAAATAAAATAGAATATTCACAAATTATCATTTCAAGTTATCAGTAATGAGAATCGAACAGGAGTGTATCTAAATCTCATCTTTAATGTCTCATGATTCTATCTGAAGGTAATGTATGATTGAAAATATTATTGTCTTGTGTTACTGCCTAGTCTACACAACATATTATATCTAGCAACGCACTTGAATGACACACAAAACTAAATAGCACTGTTAGTAACCTCACAATAGTCCCGTCAATTATTTTAAAAGTGTCTCTGAAATGATTTGTGATACTCGTATATTTTATCGAGAAGTTAAAGTACTTTGAATGTTTCAAATGAAAACTCACTAAATTCGTTATAGGTTTTCAATCTTTAGTTTTAGACTACAAAATATATGCTAGTTTCAGTTTTTAGTTTTATAGATAATATGAGAATAATTAATCTTCTTTTGCTTTTTCAATAACAAGTGTTCATTTTCTTTCGATTTTATTTATCTCTCTGTCTTCATTCGTACATTTCTGGGTAGTTATATTCATATAATAGAAGGAATAATCTCGTATGTAGTCACTTAATTATTAACGCTATGGCCAACTTACATAGTAATGAATTTCATGTGTAGTTTTTTTTATAGTGTATTTTTTTATTGAACTTTTCTCATTAAATCATTACAGAGACATGGTTGATGGCAAATCAGCATGCTTTCCCTATCACATTACTCACAGTTATTGTTTATGAATGTATTGTACTATCTATGTGTATTTGTATTGTTCTGTGTGTAGTTTGTGTAAATATAGTAAAGGTAAACCTATTATTGTGTGTTTGGAACGTAAGTTTATCCACAAACTGCGTATCGCTTTCAGTAAACGGAGTATCAGTAGTACATTATTCTTTTCAAATGAAGTTGAGGTTATAGTTGCTAGGTTTTCCACACCATGTTGTAGAGTATACAGAGTTCAATAACATTTATTTTTTTTTAAGATTGGCTAGTATTTTACGTTAAATAGATTTTATACAGAATCATGTTCTCATGTTTTGATATCGACAAATGCCGTGGATCAATTAAAGCCTAAATCCATTGAGTTTGAAAAATCAATTTTCATATTTATGTTTCGTAAAAGTTGAAATAATTCTCTCGTGATTTGTAATTGTAGTAACAAATTTTATATAGTTGTTCATTTGTGAATAAAGTTCTTTTATATAGTTTATAATTGGTCCATCCTCCTTTTACATATTTGTGTTTATACTAGTATGCTTAGTATACTCGTATTTCTACATTTTTAAATACCGTAGAAAATAAGTACTCACTGATTTCAATCCAAAATGTTAGAAGAGTTATTTCACTATCTAATAAATTATATCTTTTATAATTTGCAAATATTCAAAAATAACCAATTCACCGCAGTCAGGAAAAATTCAGTTTGAAGTTTTTATTGGGCCAGTTTAACATGATAATGCTAATTTCATCCAAGTCACAATACAATTTAACAATGCTTTAAATTAAACGGTACGTCATTCAACAATTAATCCACACCTCAAACAAAAATAAACGATAAAAACCTTTTGATTAAAACGTTTTCCGTTTCAACACTGAAACCCAACATATTGGTTACGGGGTGCGTGTGAGAGAGTGTATGATTGTTTCTTACTTCTTTCAAGTAAACTTCTATTTTTGGTATTAACAACCGCTATTTTTGCAAAATTGGGTGTGATTTGAGATATTATTTGGGTGAATATTGTTTGTGTCAACAGAACTTGATGGCGTCGACTTTAAACTTAACACCCGCGGGCGCGGGTGCGGGTAATTCGAATTCTAGTGACCCCAAGCAAGCCGGCCTAAAAAACAAACTATTCAACGTCCTTGGCATCAATTCATGAGTTTTCTCCTAGTTTTAGATAGCTATTACAATTTATTGTTTACCTATTTTTTGTTATCGAATTGCTTTCTTTTTCAAAGCGATGAATGTGATACGGCAATTGTGTAACACTTTTAAGCATGGTGGAAATTTGAAAATATACACGTTGATTTCAAGTAAAAATTTCAATCTAACAAAATCGTATTTTGAGGTAGTGTTTGATGTACCCTATGTAAATGTGTAGTCTATTTTGATGTACAAATTGAATCTGTTGAATTTCTTATGTTTGGAATCCCATTCTTATTTCCAACTTGATAAGGTAAACAAAACCTTACACAATTAAAATAAGGTATAAAGTCATACCTTGTCCAAAACTCATCATAAAATTGAGTGAATCTCAGTCAATTTTTCAATTTTTGAGTATCGTTACTCATGGAATAGGAGTTTATATACCATATTCTACTTCGAAACTTTGATAAATACCTCTATAAAGAATATAACTTGAGTATTATTGAGTTTATAATTGATCTCTACAAGCTAGAATCCTAGCTTGATGGAACTGCTTGTAAGCTCTAGTGAAAAAGTATACCTCTACATTTAAAAATCAATCACTTGTTTTTTTCATTGAATACTTTATAATCCATCACTGCTTGATCCAATCACATAAATTCTCATGTTTTTAAATTATGTATTTCTTTATTTTTCTCATTTTGAATCATCATTGTTTTGTTTCTATTTTTTGTGGAATTCATCATGTGATTGTTCCTATATTTTTTACTATATAATTATCTACAGTTTATTTGCTCCCTGTCCAGCATTTCTCATAAATTTAGTTGAGAGTGTATATTTTCAAATTCCTTCTTTTATTAATTTTATTATTTACACTGGTCTAATTTTATATCTTGTTTCTAGACTATTCTTTTTCTGTAATAGGGTTGGTGTTGGCAGTCATTTTTTTGTTAATTCACACAGTAATCAAATTTTCTACCTAATTTTTAATTTTGGGTTGTGTCAATGTTCCACCTACTTCTTCTCTTCGCTCTCTCGCTTCATAGATGCTTTTAGTGTTGACAGGAAATTTAGAATTTCTTGTCTTATTGTATGAATTCTACAATTATTTTTCAATCAGCACTTATCCTATCACCTTTGTTGGAATAAATAGTATTTCAACATATAAAAGCACAACATAGACTAAACATATGATTATTAATTGAAAATTTTCAATACATTAATTAAGTTTTCCATTATTATATAGCATTCCTTACATATTAGTTCCTCCCCTACTTGAATGGTTTTGTAAACACCTATTAGTAGTTAATTTTTACACTCTAAAGAGCTACTTACTATTGGTTTAAAATAATCGGGAATACTAAATAAACCCCTGTAACAAAGTAAGTGATTCTATTTAATAAACGTAATATCAAAAAATTAATCAAAAAACTACTAAATAAATAATTACCCAAAAAATAAACTCATGGCCATCCATTTTTTAAGAAATCCATTTCTAAGAAATTATAGCAAGAGTTTTTTAAGAAATTATAACAAGTTTGAAATGACTTTCTTGAAACTCATAAAACATGAAACTTAAATTCATAAAAAACAATCTTATCCAAAATGTTAACTATTAATCATTCCATTGCCGTAAAATTGATAAAAAATTATCTTACTTGGACCCTAAAAACTTAAACTTCAAAACTCATCTTGATTAAACTTATTCAACTTTTAAAGTCACATTAATGGATCGATCATGACTATTTCAAATCAAAATGCCTCTTTTAAGTTCGACTTTGTCTAAATAAAAAAATATTCTAATTCATTCAAATCTTCCATAAAAATTCTTTTTCCTGAATGAATGTAATTCTTTAACGATCCCTTTCGTACTCTCAACCATGCAGTTAAGAAAAAAATGTGTTCTTTAAACAATAAAACTTCTAATTAATTAATTGAGCATTTATGATGTCTTATTTATTTTTTATCCATGTACCCATTTTTTCAATATAACATAAGACTGCCAGCTCCACCTCTAAACGTTTTACTACTTATAATTTTAGTTTTGTTTAAAACTACTTATTTCCAAAATTTTCACTTGGTTTGAATAAAAATCAACTTAACGAAATTATAAAATCATTGATACTGTACGAATTTATTAGAGTTATTTCAGTTTTTCTTCAGAAGTATATTCTATTCATTAAATAGAAATATATTTTTAATAATCGTTATAATGTTGAATGATTGTGTGCTCATACTATTAATTAGATTTAATTGTATAAATAAACCGTTGAAGTTTTATACCGTTATCTAGTTGAATAATAAATATTATTTGTTGATATTAATAGGAATTATGAGCCCAGTTATGATTATTGATGAACGCATTTGGTAATCCATTTATACTATTCAAATTTGATATTGAGAGTAGAGTAAAACAAGTCAGGTTGAGTACTTTGCTTTTGGTACTTTATTTTCAGTATCTTAAATATGTTTTACAAAGTTTTTGTTTAATTTCCCTTTTTTATTGTACACATCTATGTTTTAGTTTGATCTTGGAAAATTGAATTCAAATCATCATTGAGTCCAGTACGGCATCTCTTTTATTGACAAAAAAATGTTTGGTTCTTCAAATCATGATGTAGGAATTTTATCCATGACAAATAAACAAAGGAATTAATGAGAACAATCTGTATCTGAATAGTAGGTTTGATAAAATAAGGATCAAATAATCCACTCCTTCCAATCGCATCAGGAACTGGTGAATTCTAGGCTACTTGAATAAAGTCATGAATAAGATTTAACGCAATAATTGTCTTGGAATATTTTAAAATATGAATTATTTACATTAATAAGGTTTAAGAGTATTTTGAGTATACAACTAAACTGGAATTTGCTTGCATGTTGCTGAAAGAAGATCTGAATAATCAGTTAATTTTATTGTTTCACAAAACAATCACTTCTTAGCCGTTTAATAATAAAATAAATATAATTTTTAGGTTATCTTGATTACTCTTCATATTTGGCATATTCTGAGGTTCCATAAATAAATTTCGAAACCTTATTACGTATAATTAAGAGAATTGCATTTTTCAACTCTGATATTAATATCTGTAATCATTTTGTAGCCGATGTCATAATAGAAGTTAATGAATCAAACCTCGCGTTTTGCAATCTATTCATTACTACTTATTAAATTATTATTATTAAATTTTCTTTTTCCTTTTTTTATTAAAAACTAGTTTTTAATGCATTGCGATCAAAAATGTTGAAAATAAAAATGAATAATGATGATATGATTTTATTTGTTTTCAACCTTATGTTTTCCACTCTTTTCCTATCCTCTTACTTCATTAATTTATTTTTATATCCGTCTGTCATAATACCCCAAGAATTATTCATTCTTTTCATTCATAGCTAATTTAATAAAAATATCTCTTGAATTGTATGATTTAATTATGAGACATATACAATTTGATTATTTTTCTTTCTAGCTCATCTTCATTCTTCGTAAAATCAAAAACTTGGAAAGTAGAATTATATTCAAATTTGATATTGTAAACCGTTTTCTTAGAAACTAGATGTACATAGCCTATAATATTTTGGAAACTTAAAATTTTATTTTTAATTGTTTCATTTTCAAGAAAACCTGTACTAATGTCTGCACACTAGAAGACGTTGAACAATATTAGAATGACAGTCTGAAATAGGTAGGCCTCATTCGTTGATTTTATCTTTGTTTATGGTTTTGCATGTGTTCAGCTTTCAATTTCATACTTCAAATCCAGTTCCTCATCATCATTGCCATTTTCAATTTAATCATTAATCGAATAAAAATAATATAGTATCAGAAATAATATTAAGAATATTCATTCTCAACCACACCGTTGTCCCATCATGACCTTACTACTGTACTTATTGACATTAGTAACCACAAATTATTCAACTTCTTGACTTGGTAATTCTTGTAGAAATGTAGAAAGTCAACAATATTTTTTTAACTTGTTTAAAACTAAATTCCAAAGAATTCCTCAGCTGTTTTTGAATAATCTTAAGGAATTCAAAGAATCATTTTTGGTTTTATTTTCACCAATGTATCCTGTTTTTAAAGAAAATACGTAGGCCTACTATCAAGCACTGATTTCATCATATCTTACGTGTGGTTTTTTACTTCTTTGTTATGATTCAAATGTTTGCATGTTTGTTTTCCAACTGTTTGATTTCCATGTTTCGAAATTAATAGAGATAATTAGATAAACCCGTCTGTTCTCTGTACATAGTAGGAATTTGATTTGTCTTACTGATTCATTATCATGCCAATGCTGGAATCAAGTGAGATCAATCTTAATGATGTAGTATAAACAAAATACTAAGTAGGTATGATTAGCTGATCTACAACAGATAATAAGCTAGTCCTAGTTGGTACAAACACAAAGTAAAGAGCAGGGTTCCTTTTTTTGTGGTACACTTTAGAATTCGGGAATCAATCATCATAACAATACATTATTGTGTTTGTTGTGATTCTGCATACATTATTATAATTAAATGTACTCATCACTTCTGTCTGGACTAATATTAACATCCTCCCGCTTCACCAGTTACGAAAAATCAGAAGTCTTGTTTCAAGGAAAATCTCAACGTGTAGATGTAAAAATCTGTTCAGATCTCAACGTGTAAATGGAGAAATTTGAGAAAACTTCATCCACACTTTGAGATTTTTCTTGCGGCAGGCCTTCCGATTTTTCGTTACATGTGGAACCGACTTCATGATTATCTTAAATCCCTTTATTGTAATCAAATTTTCAACCTCTACGGGTTTAGTTATTAACTAACACTCGTGTATTCTATCATTTACGGGTTTATCACGTTCTATGTCGTATCTAATTAAATGTTTTGTCGTTATGAAATAATTGTTACTATTCCGGGCCTTAGTTTTGAATGTGAGTGATTACTACTAGTAGAAAATAGTCCTTAACAAACTTATATATTCATGCATCTTTCTGTATGTGGACCTTCTATTGAACCGTGACTAGTTTGTTGTATCTTCCTGTTTAATTATCTGAACCGTGTTTATTAATTTTGCATCGACAGAAAGCTTAAAATAATTGTTCTTATAGTTTTATCATGCTGATGATGGCATAATGAGACGAATATCATCTTTCTCTAAACTTGGTTCTTCGATTAAGAGATCGGTGAAGAAGGTCGGCATGTTGATGAATCGGTCCAATAGTGGAGGATATCAGTCTCACAGCTCCACTGCAAGGTATGATACTTATTCACAATTTATCAATTCCTAGTCAAAATAATGCCATCATCATTCGTTAAATCTTCATTTATATCCAAGCTGGATCCAATCATTTTTAATTTATATCATTCGTATTCAATATGAAATAACTTGTTTTCGACTCTTATTCAAAATTCAAATGGAATAAATTTATTCTTTGTTGTTCAAAATTAATTGACTGTTTCATGTTCAAATTCGAATAGTTTTACTCTTAGTTCAAAACTTCTCCCGGTTCTTTCGGAAAGAGTAAATAGATATCAAATACTGTAAACATCAGTAGTTTACAATCCTTATGTATTTGTTCCTTCGACTATAGTCTGTTCATAGAAAGGAGAGACCGAACATAAAGTTTCTGCTTGTGTAAGTATAAACGTGATAAGTCATATCAGCTTATTTTATAAGTATAGAAAAAATCAGCTAGTAATAGTTAATTAATAAATAGCTATTAATAGCTGATTTGATTCATACTCACGGCACAAGCGCAAACTTTATGTTTTGCCTCTCCCTTTGATCAGACTGATTTGAATATATTAATAATAATATATACATTATTGGTTATTCACTCATGTGAACTGAAAACTTACTGGTAATTAGAAGGAAAACTACTATAGTAAGAAATTATATATACTTCGAAAAAAATCATATTTATAAAATAGATAGAGATGTTAAGTATTAAGGATAAGGATCAATGCACCTCTAATTTGAAAAAAAAACATGGGAAATTTTTTTTAAGTTGGAAGCGATGATTCATGACAGAATTACAGACGAACTTGATTTTCAGTGCTATACCACCTCTGGTTTATAATGAAAAAGAAAAACCGCAGAAACCATTGAAGAAAAAGAGAAAGAAAAAAGCACTAGCAATCTATGTCAACAAAAAAAATCTAAAATGGAGGACTCAGGTTCATGAAATGTGAAGTAAGGTAGGCTGAGTTGCTCTGATATCTGACTCATCAAACTAGAGAGTATTTTCATCTTTTGAGTTACGGCTCTTCTATTATTATGAATTGATGTTGTACAGAACTAGAGGAAAATGTATTTATAGGATTTTCGATTGAATGCTATCGAATTCGAATAATAATTTATGCTGATGTATATAGGCCTAATTCGTGATGACAGTACACATTATTTTGACAGAATGTTTTTATTTTATTTTTATTTGAAGGTCTCTGTGTCAATATTATATTGGTTGTTTCAAAAATTCAACGAAGCTGAATTTATGAAAGATATGATCAATAATTGTGATTTTCTCTTTATACTCAAACATACAGTCAAATTTTCAGCATTCATTACTCTACTTACTGGAGACTTGTCAAGTCACGTTGAATAAATTTTCAACAGTGCTTGTAAATTCTGGATTAATTAATGAAAACTTAACTTGGAAGTTGAAAACCACTAACTGAATCTTTTTCCCCTTTTTGTGTAGTTGAGAAGTTGATATTGTGGTAATTATTCATATCAAATAAAAATACTAAGAAATTGTCAAAAAACCACAGACTTATTGATAGATAGAAAGCCCGGCTTCGGTTGTTACACCATTGTCCTCTGATAAACTCAGAGATTGTCAACTCATTGTAAACTCAGTTTATCAGAGATTGACAATGGTGTAACAGCCGAAACCGGACTTTCTATCTATCAATAAACCTGTGGTTTTTTGACAATTTTTATCAACACTAACTGAATGGTTTTATATCAAGTGAAAATCACAAATAAGATATTATCCAATAGCAGTACAAAAAACTAAATTGTGCTAATTTGGAGATTTTGCTATATTAAATCAAGGTAATAATGGACGGTTATTTATTAATTAACAGAAACTTCATTATCAATGATGCTATAATACATGACTTCTCCAGTATTCCCCAACTATTTTATTAATTTGTACATAGAATGCTTATGATTAGACTAGTGCATGTCTTAATATGCTTTATTATAACTGCTTAATAGAGCATGCATGAGACAGCTTTTCTGCCAAAATGTTTTTATATAGTTTTGTATGGAGTTGGATCAGATCATAAATATGTTGAGTCACAGTATAACCAGTCATGTGAAGACTACCACAGTATTCCATTGCCAGTCACACAATATTCAATTGGGTAAGGTAATTGAAAGTAGGTGAGTAGACATATTCTTATTGTTTTGAAAATTTTCCTGTAGCATATTACCTTTGTTCCTCAAATAGTATATTACAAAAAAATAATGACACAAACTTTTGAAAAGGAATTATTTGAAAGCATCGTTCTCTTTATGGCCTCAACTATATTTATACGGGCGTCTTAAACGCAGTGATTTTTTTCTCTCGTGAACTAAGTGCATTGGCAGTTATGGGGTAAGCTATACGACCGATTAGACGCTTCCCATAAGAGGCCATGTATTCTGAAGACGCGCGAAATAAATTCAGCGCGTCTAAGAAGCCCGTATGATTGGGGTCAATGAGAACAATAGTTTTGAAATTATATTGTGTATTGAACCGTTGGAATCTCATATCAGTTAGTACTGTACATACATTTCAAATGGTTCGTATAATTCGAATTTATTATGCAACATTCCAGTACAGTAAATACAGCCTTTTGAAGAGAAACATGTTCTTAGTCCATATTTTATTTCAATTAGCAAATTTATATCAAGTCCCGTGTCATTATATAAGCTATCTCCTACTTTTATGTTTTCTCATCTACCACTATCACAATATTAGTAATTTCGAGTATCATTAATGTTACCGTACATAATATATTCAATCATACGATTTAAATAAATTGAATAAATTGTTCAATGTTTCAGCCTGAAGCGCGCAAATTCAATGTCCGTTCTTAGTGGCCTACCTCACTATGAAAAGGTAAACATGCTTTAATGGTATTTCTATAATATATTATTAAGTAGAGACGATTTGAGTCGAATAAAGGGAGTTTTCTTTGAAATATAATTCACCATTTTGCCTTATTATTATTATAAGTTCTTTCAAGTATTGTCATGTCTGAACTTGCATGATGCTAAACTTGAATCAAAGATAAAAGAATAAAATATTTATGTAGCAACAATAGCTAAGGCTGGGCGTAAACTGGTTATTCAAGACAAGACATAATCAAACACGTTTAGTCACAATACTTCACATAGTTGCTTATGAAGACATATCTAATTGCAATGACTAATCAGTGTGAGTTGCGTCATAAGCAACTATATGAAGTATTGTGACTAATCTTGTCTGATCATGTCTTGTCTTGACTAACTGGTGTGCGCCTAGCCTTACAAAGCAAACTGTGTCTACACGTTGTGATTTATCAATCTCATTTGCAATATTGGTTAGTAAGGCTTCTAGGCTACTGAACTAGAATCAAGGAAGCATTCAAAAAGTACATAGATGCTTCAGTAATACAAAGAGCTTCTCAATTATACCGGGTGATTACAAATGAAATAGACAGTTTGAATAGCTTGTAGAGAATTTATTATTTAAAAGTTTAGATCATTACTTACATGATAAAATAGAAGAATTATTGAAGTTTTTATTAAAAATTTACAGATGTTCAATGTGTGCACCATTTGCAACACGACAGATATCAACACGGTAGTCAAATTCTGACCACACACGACTAAGCATCTCACGGTTAACTGTAGCAAGAGCATTTGTGATTCGTTGTTTAAGATCATCGATATCAACAGGAAGCGGTGGTACAAAAACTCTGTCTTTTACATAGCCCCACAAGAAAAAGTCGCAGGGCGTTAGGTCCGGACTACGAGGTGGCCACGGCTGAAACACAACGTTTTCCTCACTTGCACGGCCGATCCATCGTCTAGGAAGATGTTCATCCAGATACCCTCTGACGTCTGAGTACCAGTGAGGCGGAGCTCCATCTTGTACAAAAATGAAGTTACAACTATCTTGATGGAGTTGAGGCATTAACCATTCGGTTAACATGTCCAGATAAGTTCTTCCGGTTACTGATGGTTCTTGGAAGAAGAAAGGCCCGAAAACCTTTTCACAAGATAAAGCGCAAAACACGTTCACTTTAGGAGAATCGCGTATATGCTGTACAGTCTCTCTTGGGTTTTCTGTTCCCCATACTCGTACATTATGTCTGTTAACTCTTCCACTAATGTGAAAAGTGCATTCATCACTGAAAATTAGGCGATTAAACAATGTGTCGTCATTTTCAAGACAATGTTGCATCTCTTGACAAAATTTTTTACGTACAAATTTATCATTGTCATTTAAACTTTGTACTAACTGCAATTTATAAGGTGTCATTTTCAAACGTTTCCGCAGAATTTTCCACACAGTAGGTTGAGGAATTTGCAATTCTAAACTCGCTGATCTAGTCGATTTTCCTGGACTTCGTACAAAAACATCACGAACACTATCAATTTTTTCTTCTGTAACAGAAGGTCTTCCAGTACTCTTCTTCTTACACACACATCCACTGCTTTCAAAACGTTCATACCAGTCATAAATTGATTGCCTTGTTGGTGGTGGTTTACCGTATTTTGTTCTGAAATGACGCTGCACAACAGTAACAGAGTTTGTTTTGGCTAATTCAAGAGCACAATAAGCTTTCTCCACTTGAGTAGCGGCCATATTGCTAAACTAAACTGGCTGTTGTAACACGGAGCAGCCAACAATAGCCAGCAACAGTTCTACCAACTTAAACTTTAAGAAATTCCCTACAAACCTATATCACTTACTATGTTGAAATACACCAGTTTAATTTTGTACAGGCTATTGAAGTTGTCTATTTCATTTGTAATCACCCGGTATAATTATTTTTTCCTCCAGTTACCTTGGAAAGTGACCATTGCTGCACTGATTACAGAACGCAAAGAATCACTTTTCCGCTCTAGTGCGCAAAGTATTACTTTGCGTACTCTTAATACTTTTAGTATTATCTTGCAGCCATCCCAATCAGCTCTTGACATTGTTGGCGTGTATTTTGAATGCGAATTTAATCTATCTATATTTTTTCTGATTTTCAAATAAAAATGAGAACTCATTGAATTAGCCTATACATTTTGAATATAATTAATTATTCATTATTTCAAATAATATTTTTTCCATTCATAAATTGATTGGTTGAAAAATTATTTAGAAATTAAGATTCACTCAAAATTATTCAAATTTTTAAATTAATTGTATTAATTTAATTTTCAATTTGAATAAATTATTGATGGTTAATTTTCAATTGGATTATCAAGTTTAAAATAAACTTTAATAAATTAAAGTTGTTATTAATAACAATAATACAGACAAACATTTGATGGATTTCAGCCATCATTTTACGCATAATCAACCTCTTCTCATATTCAATGGTAACTGCAGGAAAATTTTAATGTGAAATACGTGCACAAAGCTCCTCTGCTGCACTCAAGAAACCATTCCGCCCTCGCCTACGGCTCGAGCGTAAACGTTTCTTTCGGTGCAGCAAACTGTCACTTTGCGCACTAGTTGCACAAATAACTATGGAAAGTTATTTTATTTATACCCACAGTTGTGTATAAAAAAACACTTTTTCAAATGATTTAAATAGGAGCTTTCATTGAATTTATGTGGAAATTATAAATTTAGTGCCACTAATTTAATTCATGAGTGTAAAATGTCAAATCAAATTCATTAACGGATAATAATAGAATGTATTGAGTTTGGAATGAGAGTAGGCCTACAATATAATTGCAACTTTTTGTTTCAGAAGGAGAAGAAGCGGACACTTCGCAGTCGATTCTTCAGCTCGGATCAACTGAGATGAGTGAATGCCATTCAGCGCTGAAACATCATTTTAAAAAAGTGATCCCGTAACATTTATTTGAAAATGATTTGTGAAATGATATTCAGCCTTCCTAGCATTATAAAAATCATAGTATTCAGTGACTTTTCTTACTACTCAAAGAGCACACACAAAGGCTAGCTTCGTTCAATCAGATTATTATTGTTAAAATAGCCGTTGCTAACTAATGATTATTATTGTAACCACAGACAAGCTTTTTTAGATAGGATTGATAGTTCTTATATCCAAGCTTTGTTGAACTTATGTTCTTATTTGTTGATTAGGGAAAGTCAGCATCGAGAGACGACCAAAGCCTTTTGGATGGATACAAATTTTGATTTTGTGTAACGTTTTGTAAACATAACTTGCAATCCTTTATAAGACTGGAAATGCGCTTATCGTGTGTATTAAACTTCTTATAGAGGAATGATATTATTATGTATAGTATAATGATATTTAAATTGGATTTAGTTGCACTGAGATTGCCGGTTGCACAAAAACCGGTTAAATTTTAATCCTGATTAGTTTCACGAGAACCAATCAGAGCCGTCTTTTCTAAAAGGCCCTCTCTGATTGGTTCTCGTAAAATTAATCACGGTTAAATTTAACCGTCTTTTGTGCAACCGGACCTTATAATTTCTGATACAAAGAAGAATGATTGTACAACTCTGGCAGTAACATGCAAGTTGAAGTACTATACGAATGTACTATATTAATTAATATGAAAATGAGTAATTTATATAAAGATGGACTTGAAATTAAAGTTCTTTCAACTTTCTCTTCAACGTTTGGTTCCTAAGGAAAATATTTTCAACTTTTAGATCGAATTTGTATCCTTTTCAACAGATTTTAACCTCTCTCGGCTGGTTTTTCAAACCTAATGAATGTTGATGATTCTTCAAAAGTATTTCATAGACCATATTGTATTTTCATAAATTTATGATCGTAGTTTGACATAATTGCCATCTCGTTTGTGGCTTATAATATTGAACTAGTAATTTAATTTCTGGAAACGATCAGAATACGATGCATTCTCCAAATACATTAAAAATAGTTGATTTATTTTGTATTATTTTCCAAATTAAATTACTAGTATGTAAAAACTCTAGATTTTTTATGCAATCTAAATCTTGATATCTTATTAAACTTGTTTGTAATGGTGTAAAATCTTGAGTTATATTCGAGTTAGTTTCATCATCATGTGAAACATTTGTTTTGAATGAGAACTACACATTTTATCTTACTTGTTATATTTTTAATCAAAATTCAATTTTAGAGTGTGTTGAATGTTTCTAATGAGTTTTATTGACAAGATTTCTACAATTTTCAGTAGTCATTGATTTAAAAATTATCTCAATATATTTCACTGGTCTAAATAATAAAAAATTGTATTCAACTTGTAACAATAAAATTCTGATATTTTGTCTAGATGCTCTAGATACCAATTCCGAATTTGTCTAAAATTTAACTGGCTTTATTCTGAACGGAAAACGATACTATCCTATTGTAATGGAGTTCATAAACATATTCTCTTCAGAATACAGTAATAGTGTACTTAGAGTTCACAGTTTTGTTTCCTGAAACTATATATGTTTTAAAAAGAAAATCTAATAATTTCAAATTGATATTAGCCTTACAATAATCAATTTCACATATAAACTACACGTTTTAATTTGATAGATGAATGAGCTTCTCTAATAATGTATTATTGTCATTGATCATTGAAAACATAAATATATTTGTATTCATGTCTTGTTTCAGCGATAACGCACAAAACTTGGGGAAATATTTCCATAATCCAAAGACATAATTTTGAATATTATTATAGCCATTGTCTCTCATGTATTAGTTCATTGACATTCCATTGATTATTTTTTATATTATTGTTTTTATTTTATAGTAATTTATTGAATAATTTTATTACTGTTACATTAATTTATCCAGTAAAACTTTTTTAAGCTAGCCTCAACAATGTTGATTTTATATATCGTGTTTTCATACTGATTATCAAAGAGATCGAAGGTTCACGTTTGTATTGCTGTTATGAAAGTTATTATAAATAATATTCTAATAAACTAACGATGGATATGCTTGAGTATTTTGATAAACAGAAATGATAATTCTTGTCTTACTACTGATTGTGATGTATTTTGATGATGTCAGCTTGGAGTTTGTTTATAAGGAAAGCTAGTGAAAGATTTTATACTGCAAGATAGATATTTTCCATCCAACATGAAGAATATTTTCGGTTTTCAAACACTGTCTTTATATTTGATTACTCTAGTTGCAAATATGTAGGCGAATGAGTTGTTCGGATGGTTAGAGTAACTAAGTCACTTTTATCCAACACGAAATATATGCTATTGTCAGAATGATAGTGTGTAATGTGTAGAATGTTTTCAAACAACAAAAACATTGGACATTATTTATCTGTGTTTCGATCTGTCGATGTTCAATGTATTATTGAATCAAAGATGATTAATGCATGATTCAATGTCAACGATTAGTTTCTTGGGAAAGGTAAATCAAACAATTGATTATAGTTTTACTTGAGAGTACCGGAAATAAATTCATTGTAAGCTTATGATATAAACAAATTACTAAGAACTCAACTGTACTTTTTATTTATTTCTCTTTACATTCAATTTGGTTCCTGTAGCACACAGTTCCATGAGTATATTTCAAAGAAAGAAGGACAATGATTGAAAATATTATATTTATTCTGAGAAGAGAGTAATTGAAAGTTTCATAAAACTTCAACAGTTACATATTGAGCAAACTAATATTATGAAATCCTCAAAACTGGTTTGTGGCTGTTTCCCGAGTGATTTATTCCAGGCCACAGAGCTATTTATATAATTTTGTACCCAAGTTTTTCTTTATCTTGTAAGCTTCTGAGGCTCATTACATTTCAAATTTATTTATTCCTCATAAATTACAAAATAAATCAATAAAATTTTCAATATACACTGCAATAATTAAATCAGTGTGCAAAATCAAATATTAAAAGAGCAAGCTCGAGCTGTGATGTATTAACATACGGTTTCAATTACGTGCCCGGATGCAATTAAGTTTCAATGAGTAACAACACCTTATTTTTCTACTGAGTCATGTTTCATAAAATCTTAGAACTCCTGGATTATAGGAAAAAATTTTAAAACTCTTTTAGAGGATAAAAGGCTTTCAAACTATAGACGTACATACTCGTATGAGTAAGCTTTTCTCCAATATTATAGGATATCTAAATTTTAGATGATGGTTCCTCGATCCATTCCGAGCTGCGAAGTATTACATGCGTTTTTGATGTTTTTTACAAAGACAAACGTAATTGCTCATTTACTTGAATAAATGACTGCACGTCATTGTGAAAAACATCAAAACCGTGTATCTAAATTTTATGGAAAACGTTTTGCAGTACAACATTGGCTGATATAGCCTAGCTCTAGCCAGTAAAGGCCCTACTTTCAATGAATTTCTATTTTGCTGAACAGAAAGGGAAAACCATTGGCTCTTATGGGTTAGCAGCATATGGATTAGAGGTATTTTCAATTCAAAAGAGCAGAGCTGCAGGATTAAAATATTATTTTATAATATTATAACTAAATTTTGTGAAAAATATTGTAATACGGTAATAGAATAGAACTGGATGAAAGACCAAGCTAGTCAGAAGAACTGATGAAATTATACTGCCTCACAGGCGAAACATGAGTATTCTATAATATTCATAAGATTTTTCTATTACCGTAATTCAAGTTTTGAAAAATCAATTTTTGTTCGGCATATTACGGAGGTAGAACGTGAACCTCCAGTCCTCCCACCACCACCCCCCTCATTAATATTGTTGGTAATCTGATGTGGGGCCGGCTGGGGAAACAGCCCTATTGGCCTGCAATGGTGGCGGTCGATGAGGACGGCCTATACTTCAAACAGCAACTAACTGAAAATGGAGTACTTTGCCGGCAATTTTACGTTGAATGGTTGGCCGACAGATGGCGGTCATGGGTGGGGGCCACTTATTCGGCCCCGTTCGAGTGCCCGGAAAATCTCACCCTTGAGGGGGGTCTCAGGAACACCATTAGGGAGTGGGTCCTAAATCATAGAAAATCTAAGGAATCGGTTAAAGCACTCAAATTCCACTAACATGGGGAGAGAGTGGAGGGATAAACTTCCAATTTATACAATACTCCACCAATTCGTTCATGAGAGAGTTTTGAAATTCTGTCGAATCCAATAACTGCAATAATTTTTGTAACTGTTCATAGGCACCGACAAAATTTGTGCCACAGTCAGAATACATAACCCTACAAGGACCTCAACGAAAAGGAAATGGCAAAATGCTGATAAAAACATAGTTGTTGATAGATCTGAAACTAATTCAATATGAACAGACTGATTAGGATTCACAGAAAAACAGAATGAATCACTATCAGGTTGCCATTTCAAACCAAGGACAGCTAACAGATTTCAATTTCTGCCAATTCGTTCATGAGAGAGTTGATGGCAAGCAATTCACGTGCCAACCCCCCAAAGAGGAGGCGTGAGGAGGAAGAGGATGCCCCTAGACCTCCCAAGAGAAGATGTGTTGTAAATGCACATCCACAGGCTCCTCTCCAAAGATCGGAGAGGATCCGACAACAAAAATTGGAGATTGAAAGAGCAGAAGAGGAGATTCAGAGACTTCAACTGCAGCATCAGCTACAACAAGACAACAGACAGAGACAGAGAAGGCAACCAATGAGGATACAAGAAGAGATGGAGGTAGAACGTGAACCTCCAGTCCTCCCACCACCACCCCCCTCATTAATATTGTTGGTAATCTGATGTGGGGCCGGCTGGGGAAACAGCCCTATTGGCCTGCAATGGTGGCGGTCGATGAGGACGGCCTATACTTCAAACAGCAACTAACTGAAAATGGAGTACTTTGCCGGCAATTTTACGTTGAATGGTTGGCCGAGAGATGGCGGTCATGGGTGGGGGCCACTTATTCGGCCCCGTTCGAGTGCCCGGAAAATCTCACCCTTGAGGGGGGTCTCAGGAACACCATTAGGGAGTGGGTCCTAAATCATAGAAAATCTAAGGAATCGGTTAAAGCACTCAAATTCCACTAACATGGGGAGAGAGTGGAGGATAAACTTCCAATTTATACAATACTCCACCAATTAATTCATGTGAGTTGGAGCTCCATTTTGTAAGTTCAAACTTCCCTCTCTTGAACAATTCTTTGGCTTGACTACAAAGTCGATTTGCTTCACTTAAAGAAGACGTGCTTGTAACAAAATCGTCCATAAACATTGCCCCAGGAAGATGAGCTCTAGCATCAGGGGAACTTTCTCCCTCCTCTTCAATTAGTTGATGAACAGTTCTGAGAGCTAGAAACGGTGACTCACTCAAACCGAAGACGACAGTTTTTAATTCAAAAATTTGTATGGGATCATTAGACGAAAATCTCCATAACAAACGCTGAAATTTTCGACATGATTCATTGACAAGAATCTGTCTGTACATCTGCTTTATATCAGCAGTAATGGCGATGGAAAATAACTGAAAATTAACTAATAAGACGAAAATATCAGTTTGCAACTTGGGTCCGACATGAAGTATGTCATTCAACGACACACCAGTAGTAGTTTTTGCGCCTCCATCAAAAACGATACGCAAAGGCGTCGACTGACTCTGAGTTTTGATTACATCGTGATGAGGTATAAAATAACCACTCTTATCATTCTGATTTTCGACCAATCCCATGTGACCTTGCTCAAGATAGTCCAAGATTACATCATGATAGGCTAAACGCATGATTGGATCCCGCATGAGTCGTTTCTCCAAATTGATTTGGAGATGTCGGCCGGCGTTCTGACATAGCATATGAATCACCGAGACAATCAGGAGATTTAGAGAACGATAGTGAAACAACAAACCTCCCTGAGTCTTGTCGCCGAACGGTCGAAGTAAAGTTGTTCTCACATTCCAGTTCCTCTTCCGTGAGTTGTTTCCCTAAATCCGGAATGTTTTCAACTTCCCAAAATTTTCGAACTAAATTATCCAACGGTGAGGTGAGACAAGTCATCAGACACGTTGAATGTTCAAATGATTGAGATAAAATAGGAGCTCTACCCATTAAAATATAACCAAAAACGCTTTCCAAGGCCGTATAAATATTTGAATCAATTTCCACTCGATCACTTTGAAAAATAGAGGGTACTAATTCAGCTCCTACAATAGCATCAATTTCGCTGGGGATATGATAATATTCTCATCAGCGAGTTGAAGACCAATGAAGTTTGATAATTTCGAATTATCGATTTTACTAGTTGGAAAATGTTCCATGATTTTTTCGACGACTAATGGTTAAATAAAAAACTTTGCATTAGAATCAAATCTGGATTGAAGCGTGACAAATGTGCGACCAGCAACTGATTGCGAATTTCCACCGAAACCATTCACAACTAAATGGAAAGGGGAGATAGACAATTGTAATTTTCGACAAAGTTTACGAGTGATGAAATGACTCTGTCTCGCTGAATCCACCAAGAGACTTCAACTTGCGCGGTAGATAGGAGGACATTATACTGACCCAAGCAGCAAAATAATCAGTTTAAAGTACTTTGAAATGTAATTTTAAATCACTTCTAAATTATTGTACAATGATTTTACAATGCTTTAAGTGGGCAAAATTGTGATTTATAAACTACTTGAAAATCATTTGAAATCACTTTCAAATGATTGAATAAGTTCTTAAAAATCATTTAGAATCATCGATTTATGTACTTTTCAAATCACTTCAAAGCATTTCAAAGTAGATTTAAATCACTTTTAAATGATTGTACAATGATTTACAATGCTTTAAGTGGGCAAAATTGTGATTTATAAATTACTTTCAAATGATTGAATAAGTTCTTTAGAATCATTTGGAATCATCGATTTATGTACTTTTTAAATCACTTCAAAGCATTTCAAACTAGATTCAAATCACTTTTAAATTACTTTTAAATGATTGTACAATGATTTACAATGCTTTAAGTGGGCAAAATTGTGATTTATAAACTACTTGAAAATCATTTGAAATCACTTTCAAATGATTAAATAAGTTCTTAAAAATCATTTAGAATCATCGATTTATGTACTTTTTAAATCACTTCAAAGCATTTCAAACTAGATTCAAATCACTTTTAAATTACTTTTAAATGATTGTACAATGATTTACAATGCTTTAAGTGGGCAAAATTGTGATTTATAAACTACTTGAAAATCACTTTCAAATGATTAAATAAGTTCTTAAAAATCATTTAGAATCATCGATTTATGTACTTATTAAATCACTTCAAAGCATTTCAAAGTAGATTAAAAACACTTTTAAATTACTCTCAAATCACTCTACAATGATTTACAATGCTTTGAGTGAGCAAAATTATTATTAATAAACTACTTTAAATCACTTTAGAAATGATTGAATAAGTTCTTCAGAATGATTCAAAATCATTGACATATAATCTACTTTATAGAATAAATAGAATATTCAGCTGGATGAATTTTGAGCCAATTCAAATATTATCAAAGAACAATTATAGTACAGCTTTACTATTCTACTACCTAATAACAGAATTTCTATACTATGTAGAGTAGTATAGGTAGAGTCGTAGAGAGTTTATGGTATGGTATATAATACAGTGTAGTAGACTATATAATATAGTCATAGAATGAAAAAAAAACATTAGGACAAGGCTCTTTGGGCCGCTGATTCAATGGATTTATTGGGCAGTTTTATTATATATGTCAAACAATTCATGTTTTTTATGGCTCAGAGTAATAGGACTTGAGCATCACTGCATAGTGGCCCAGCACAAGTGCGTTTACAATTTATTGTGATTGTAAAGGGTATATCAATGTGTAATGCTAGTTTTTAAGTTTATAAAAATTATCATAGTAAACCAAAGACTTGAAGAAAATACTCTATTTATGATGAACTTACAAGTTTATACATTTGAATATATAAAACTAATTTCTTTGTGCTACTTGATATTTTTCAAACGATACATATGTATACATATGTATATATGTATACACATGTCGAGTTGTAAGTTGTGGACCAGAGTGTTGGGTTTTGGCGTAAATTTTGAAAATATATTATTTTTGCTAATTTATCTGGATGGGGGCATAACGAGAACTATCATTGAACATTGACATGGGTTGACGGTTATTGTTTCCCATTCCACCGGCGTTGAAGGAGGGGTATTGTTCTATCTTGACCGTTCTATGCCCCCATCCAGATAGGTATTACCCCAAATTAATAAAAATATCCGATTCGTCAATTTGAATTGGCATTTTTCATGTCAAAATTGGCATTTGTTCCATAAAATTATGACCAAATAATATTACGTTGACTTAGTTCAATCTTGAAAAATCATGATTTTAGTATAGCCTACTGTGTCAATTGAAGTATATCAAAAACTATGCAAGATATAAACTTCCATTTTATTAATTACACAAAATATTGTTCTTCATCATGTGAAGTGTTAAAGTGTTACGATATTGCGATGTCGCACTGTAGGCCTAGAATCTGATGACTGGTGAAAAAGATCAGCTGGTATTCTTTAAAATGTTTTTCACTAATCATGTATTAGATTATAGGCCTACACTGCGACGATGCAATATCGTAGGCCGCGGCCTTGTATTAGAGGTGGTTATGCTAATAGGCGGATATAAGCCTCTCAATAATTATATTTTTTGTAAACGGGCCATTTGGAATCTAAGCTACGCATATTGGCATCTACTTAAAGAATTTTTGATATTACTAACTTTCATGCAAAAATATAGCTTCATGTCCAACCATATTAAGCTGAATATAGGTACTGAGATTTTTATTTCTATTTGTAAGCTGAGTATATAAAATTCCAGGAAATCTTCTTGAATCCAATAATTGTGCCAGAGGCTATATTTTCAATTTAATGCACCTCACTCAATATTATGACCAACAAAACATATTAATAAGAATAATTTATCAAAAATTCATCAAACTGTTTTGACGGTCAAAGTGTAAAGAGCTGTGATTGGCTTATTCCGACAATATTACATAGGTTAGACCCAAAGTTAGTAGACAGAAGGTTGGTCACTCATCTATAGTATTTTCGTTGAAATTCAATTGATGGAGTGGGGGAACTGCAGCCGTGACGTAGGCTGTAGTACAGAGTAGGCACAATATATCGCATTCTTGAAAATCATATGGTGTCGTATAGTCAAATTATATAACACAAACATTTTCTGACATGCAAACTTTGTGTTTCTGCTTTACAATAATTATCAAAACATTAAATGTTGATAATAATAATAATAATAATAATGTTGTTAAATTTTGAATAATACACGCATTTTGCCATATAAAAGCAAAAACCCCACCTCCTAACCATCCCTTTCAAACCCTTGAGGTTTCTCCATATTCTAGGTCGTGTTTATATTTTGTAGTTTGGCTATACATCAGCTAATGAATTTCGGGGATGAGATATTTTGATTCTAGTAGAACATGTGCTCGATACCAGCATGTGCTCAGTGCATTTACAATGAATTTCATCATAGTCACCTCTAATAAAGAGGTGGCTAATACATAGCCACCTCTAATATTAGAGGTAGCTATGATGAAATTCATCAGATTTATCGGGATTGGTTTATCGGTTTATTGCGATGCATTGGTTTATCAATATTTTTTAAGGGTTAATCTGCAATTATAATAGTATAACGTTGTCTACTAACGCTTTTCCAGCTTATAAAATTTTTCGTGTCACGTGTTTAGATTCTTGAAAAACTTTCAACTTCATTTTATTCATACAAGTTGAATGAACTTGAAATATTTAACAACATCATTAGAATCGGTGATTCATTCGCTTTAAGTATGGAGAATTTTCAAGTTCTAGGTCAATCTTGAGGAGATTAAACGACGATATATTTGAAGATACAGTGAACAAACTGTATGCTCAGTGTAGTTACTCTATCACATTTTTACTACACGTGACGTCACGCTGGCGTTCCCCCCACCACTTTGAATCATACACCTGTGAGTGATCAACCTTTCGTCTAATAACGTTGGGTTGCACCAAAGTACCTAGAATACATTCTGATGGGTATGTATTCTAGGTATATTGGGTTAGACCAAGATTATTCTGTGGGTCAGGGGCTGTAGTTATGATGACTGAGGTGGAAGCATATGTTTATAAACTTACAGTAGGTCATAAGCTGTTTGCTGCAACCAAGTTTTCATCGATTTTTCAATTTTTTCGTCTGACACCTTGAACCTCCTCCGTACTGCGCCTAGAAGAGCAAATAAAAGCATGTATTTTCATTCTCATAAATTGTGATACAAAAAATTATATTCATGCCTACATATTAGTTGCTATGAGAAAGGCTGAAGGGCACCACTGCTTGGATTATTTGAGGCAGGGTTGTCATTTTCACTGATCATTATCATGTATGACTCACAGTTGCTAAATATTTCAAGCCTGGCATGTCGAAAAGTTCATGTATTCTGCTCGAAATGTCTCGACATTGACAACCATAATCATTAAGGCAGTGCGCAAAGGCTAAAAATAAACTTTCTACTGGTGATATTTTTCAAAGTTTTTCGATTTGCATATCATCAAGCTATTAGAATGAAAAAGTTTTCTCAGGAGAGCGCTAAGGCTAAAAGGCTAAAAATGATATAGACACCAATAGAAAGAAGACATTCGTCTCCTAGTTCTTATATGCACTTGGAATTATAATCAGTTGTAGATTTCCAGTGTGAAATTTACATCTTTTCACTTCACCTTAATGGAGTAATCCCACAACATCCCTGTTACAGAGTTAATTTTATAAATTCCTCAAATTACATCCATGTAGAATTAGAAGCAAGAAAATGAATATATTAAAACTTATTCACTTACTGAATAAAACTTTTTGGAAGTTTGTCTCGTTGAATGCCATTTTCTTCAATGTCATTTTTTTCTGGCCACTCCACGAAAACATGGAAGTTAAATCCGCTGACATGGAGTTTCGCAGCATCCATGTCAGGGCCCTAGAAATGTTGGTACTGCCAGCCCCAAGAGTCGTCAAAGCACGAACCTGGAAATAAAGTTTTTTTCTGATTATAAACAAATTCAGCTTCTACTTCAAGAACAGTAGGCCCGTTCACGGTTATTCATGCTTGTCGTACGCATTATTTGTTATCAAGGGAGTGTTCAGTGAACATAAAGAAGCTACTTAGTGATTCTGTGTAACAGTAAACCTAAGCAATCATCAGCTCATTCATCCAGCTCGAAATCCTGAACTGTCAATCGTACATTGGAACACCTTTAAAGTTAAAATATCGCCAAAAGATTTTATAGTGAGCACCTAGGACCTATAATAATGCTATATTCCAAGTTTTGTTACAATCCATCCAGTAGTTTTTCAGAAATCATAATAAATAAACGTATTTGAATAGTCAATTGATTTGAATAGACTAAAGTTCAAATATAGTATAAGTTAAATACTTCAAGGCTGTGCAAAGGCTAAAAATAAACTTTCTACTGGTGATATTTTTCCAAGTTTTTCGATTTGTATATCATCAATCTATCAAAATGAAAAAGTTTTCTCAGGGAAACATTTTTTTCCAATCATTACTTTTCGAGATAAAAATGAGCGCCTAAAAATTAAATATTTGGGACAGAACATTTCAAATACCGTACGATAAGAGATAAATCCATGAGATTTAAAGGATGAATTCCTCATGGTAATTTTGATTAAATAAAACGTAAATTTTCTGAAAATATCAATTTCTGAGAAAGTTATTCAAATCACTAAAAATGACCAAAAATAACTTCTAGTTGAGTTATTTTTTGGTAATCGAATAACTTTTTCAAAAATCAACATTTTCAAAAGATTTTCGTTTCATTCAATCAACAATACCGTGAAGTATTTATCCTCTGAATCTCATGGATTTATCTCTTACCGACGAGTTTAAAATGTTCTGTCCCAAGAATTTAAACTTTAGGCGCTTATATCTCAAAAAGTAATGATTGGAAAAAAAATGTTTTTCTGGGAAAACTTTCTCATTTTGATAGCTTGATGATATACAAATCGAAAAACTTTGAAAAATATCACCAGTAGGGAGTTTATTTTTAGCCATTGCACACCCTTAAAGCATTAGTGAGATATTTAGAGTTCTAACTCACATCTCACTCATGCTTTAAAGGCTCTCATTATATAACTGTTGCATAAACTACTATTATAATCATAGATGACATCTAAATTTGTTTCTATGGTTGAAAACTCACAATTTTCTCCCGGAAATCAGCGTTCTTCAACTGAATTTCCATCTCCTCAAATTTTTCAAAATTCGACAGAGGAAACCATTCTCCGACCAATTTGTCGGTTTCTTCATCCGAAACTGGTGGCATATTATCCACTGTCGAAGGCTTGCCACTCTTCATTAGTTCAGCAGTCATCTCGGCTATCTGGCTCTTAATGGTTTCGAATTGCTCCGTAAAATGATTTTTCATTAAATTCATACTTCCTGCAACAACGAAATTGCACACATACAATCATTAGGTACCGTACTATTTTCAAAGAGAGATTTTTAATCCTAAGAATAAATTTGAATATTCAGAGTTGATGAAAAGTATGAAAATGCATGGATCAATATTTCTCAAACAATATTAACTTCATTGTAGGTGTGATTGGGGATCTCAAAATAGCCTAGGCTACTAGGTAGGTACTTTTCCGTAACCTTGTGATACGCTGTCTAGGATCCACCATTTTGAAAGTTGGTTAATCTCTTTGAATGTGAAGGTGGTCATTCAATACAAGTAACACAAATACGAAATTTCAAGTGGAAAAGAATGATGAAAACCGAACATCGATCATCGATATCACAGACCGTTTAAAAGATATTGACATCATATACAGTACGAATAATTCAGAAATTTAGAGTTTATAATTAGTCAAAACCGGTCGTGTCTTGCGGAAGAAATGCGGATTCTATTAATTCTACGGAAAAGTGACTTATCAATTAGCCATTTATTTATAAATATTTATTTTGTGTAAACTATCACTTGATACTAAGTTTGGTGTTCTAGTCTCTGAAAGTTCTACATGTGTTATTCTATTGTAGTTTATAGGAGTTAAGGTCTATCCGCATACAACCATAACCGTACCATGGAAGTGACCATTAAATGATAATTTATAAGGTTTAAGTGCAACAATTCACACTCACCAGACGCCGTGCACCGGATCGGTTACGGTATGAGTGAGTGCGGATAGACCTTAAATTGATTTTAATATAATTGCAGTGGAAAACCATCTTAATAATGTGGAGATTAGGATAAATTACTTACGAGACAACGCACATAGACCATCGGCCATTGTGTTGGTATCAATTTTTCCCTCTTTTTGAACACAATAGTGCACACTATTGCGCAAGTGGCAAAGCTTATTATGGGTTGCTTCTTGCAGGCTCTGATGTTCGACTACTGTTTGACCAGTCGGCCTAATGCCATTCTGTTTCTTTTCCTCTTGTTCATGGAAACTTTTTCCTGATCTTCTCCTTCTGAGCTCAAGGACTCGTTTTCTCCGTGACTAATTTTCTTTCTTTTTTTATCGCGGAAACTTTTTCCTCTGTTCTCCTTTTCTGACTCTGTTAGAGTGCACTTTCCCTTGGAAAGTCTTACAACATCGATCATGCACCTATCGTAGTTTTCTGAAACAGTAGAGAAAAAACAAGTTCTGTCGAGCTCCAGAATGAACATTTCAAATTCAAATATCAAATCGAATGGGACTGCATGCATAGTATTTAATCGTACAATGTGTTTCGTTATCTGCAAGAATATTTACTAGCCTATTACCAAAAGTAGACTATTGTTCTCATTATTGCCCAGTTCTGGTTCTGAATGAAGCAAAGTTATATCTCAAGAAACAAGCGTAGGCCTATCACATAGTAAAAAATTTGAACTAAACTATAGCTGCGTTTACACCAAAGTTATTAACAAAGTATTCATTTGTTCATTCTCATAGATTCTATTGGATTAAACGTGGCTTGACAAACACATAATGCACATCATGTGTATGATAAGTTATGTTCAATCTAATAGAATCTATAAGGACGGAAAAATAAATATTTTGTTAATAACTTTGGTGTAAATGCATGTCATGTCATGTAAATGGAAAATGTTTTCAGAATTTCTGAGAAGGAGACTGACCTTATTTGATTTTTTAGTCAACTGCTAAAGATTTCAACTTAATGTTATAGAACAAAACTGATTGCTGGGCTGGATTACATAAAGAAGAAATATCAATAAAATGAAGTAGCCTAATACCTATATTTGAAATATATCAATAAAATGTAGAATAATAATACCTATATTTGAAAGATAAATTTACCTAGGTCTCGTTGGACGATTTCCATGTTTATAATATTCCAGCTGTCATCAGGAGCAACCAGGTCTCTTGCCAATCTTTTCAAGGTATTTGGACTCCTATCTGGGTACCTGCAGGTGGTACTATCCACAAGCCAAGAATTTGGCACGCAATCATATTCATTTGCATCTGTCTTTATGATTGTCCACATTTTTATCTGAGAACAATGAATGAAGAGTCCATTAGACATCTCAAACTATAAAGATATTTCAAAACATTTCAGAATTATAAAGGTGTTCTAAAAAAAGGTGCCCATAAGTCAGAGCGTAATTCCTCTCTTCAAAAGAAGAAAAAAAGTTCTAATTAACATGAGTCTGAAAATGCTTGGTCACCCAGTTATACAGGGTGGAAGATCTATAGATTTTGTATGAAGTACAGTGAACACTTCTTTGTAGGAAACGCCAGGATTATACAGAGATACAGATTATACTCTTGTTATACAGAGTGTTCTGAAAAAGTTTCGAAGAGTTTAATAAGGTAAGAAACTGTAACTTTCAATGATTGATGAGCATTATAAAATTTAATTTTTAATTATAGGGAAGGGCTAGCAATAGGGGCTCTCAAAAATCAATTGCAAAACTTTAATGTGGGTTTTTCAAGTAGTTATGCGAAAATCAGGCTATTAAAATTTTAAAACGTATAAGTTCTTAATTCGAATTTATATGAAAAAAGTACTCAATGATACAGCATTAAAGGTAAAAATCATGCCTACCTATTATAGCTCTTTGCCCCATTAATGGGCAGAATGCAGTAGAGGAAAAGCAATCTGCTCATTCCCACAAGGGAGAAGCATGCATTTTGCTCTGATATCTTCTATAGGGCATATTTTTATGCTGCTTAACCTTTCCACCTTCACAATTCCCAAGGTCGAGCTGTGGCAGCTCCCTTTGTAGAAATCTTCAGTTTTAGAAAATTTCTTTCCAATAGCAACAATTTTCCTCAACTCATTAGAAAAGGCAAAGTTCTCTATTACAAATACCTTTCCATTTTTAACTTTCACGCAGTTATTTGGTGCAGTGACTGTGATTTCGCACTTATTGTGATACAGTTTCGAATACTGTTGTCAATCATTGATTATCAAATGATTGGAGAGTACTTCCACATATTAAATAATAAGTAATATGCTTAAGTATTTACTTACTTCATGGTAATTCTAAGCACTTACAAGTACTTCACTTCAATCATTCTAAATGATTCATAAATCATTTTCAATCATTGATTATACAATGATTGGAAAGTACTTTCAAGTACTTTACTTAAATCATTCTAAATGATTGATACCTCCCTCGCGTTCGCTACCTTTCAGCCTGCCGCTCTGCTCTGCTCCCCACGCCACGCATCAACCAAATGAGTGGTTGACCCACCCGCCACCAGGGTGCGCCTCAGTCGCCGCCACCCGTTCCTGCGTTTCTATTGGCCGAGCACCGCCGGCCAATAGCAGCGCAGGTGAACTCGGGGACTGTGAATAAAAGGGGGCTACTCAGCTACCCTCGATAGCTCCCTCGATAAATATGCATTCAATAGAGCATCAAACAAATGCTCTCAACTGCTGAAACTACATCGCCTCCAATCCTGGGAAGAGTATCTCACCTCTTTGCCACCCAACTCAGCCTGGCAAGCTACCCGAAAACTTCTCAGGAAAAAACCTCCAAACTCTCCACTTGAGGGCCCAAATGGGCTAATCTTCTCAGACCAAGAGAAAGTGGATGAGTTTGCCTCCCATCTAGAACTCCACTTCTCAAATCCACCCGTCCCTCATAGTCAAGAGCTCGGCACCCACTTTAGAAAAATAGTTGACAGTGTTTTAGTAACAGTGCAAGACCCCACCCCAAATAATCTCTCACCTTTTACAATGGGAGATATAACAAATGCACTTAAAAATACATATCTAAAAAAGGCCCCAGGTCTTGATGGTATTTCTGGGAAGGCCATCTTAAATGCGCCTCCAGAGCTAGCCCAACACCTGCTTGTAATTTTCAATTCCATTCTGAACACCCAACACTTCCCCTCAGAATGGAAAAAGAGCAAATTATTCCTGCTCCTAAAGCCAGGAAAACGCTCCACCCTACCATCCAGCTACAGGCCAATCTCCATACCCTGTTTTTTCTCAAAGCTTTTTGAGAAAATGTTTCTGGAGAAACATATAAGAGATACATTAGATAGTGTGATAAGGCCAGAGCAGTTTGGATTTCGTGCAGGTTGTTCAACAACACTGCAACTAATGAAATTCTGCTCTCAGTTATCAGATTCTTTCAACAAGAAAGAGCACGTGGCTGCAGTCTTTATAGACTTCAAAGCAGCCTTCGACACTGTGTGGCTGGATGGACTACTCTATAAACTTTCATCTGTCTTTCCACCTTCAACAATAAGACTCTTCAAGTCATACCTTACTAATAGGTATTTCGAAGTTCACAACCGAACCCCATCTTCAGTAAACTCTTCAGCTCTCACCCCAGCAACAGCAGGTGTCCCCCAAGGATCTGTGCTTGGACCTATCCTCTACTCCTTCTTCATCAATGACATGCCATCTCTACCTTCAGTTCAAACAAGTCTATTTGCTGATGACACCACATTCCACTCGAGCAGCATGAATCTGAATAGGGCGGCCAGGAATGTTCAAGAGCAATTAAACCTGCTTACATCCTGGTGTTCATCCTGGAAGGTAGAGATTAATCCAACTAAATGTGTGGCTGTCGCCTTTTCCCGAAAACTTAAACTTCCTCCCACTCTCAAAATCCATGGCCACGCCCTACCATGGTCCCATACCGTCAAGTACCTAGGTGTAACTCTGGATAGAACACTCACTTTCAAACAACACATTAAAGTGAAAATTCAACACTGTCGTGTGCTGTTTGTACAACTATTCCCCCTACTTGTCACCCCTTCACTCCCCCTGAAATTTCGGCTGCTCATATTCACAGCCATCATCAGGGCATACCTGACCTATGCCGCCCCAGTCTGGTTCCCATATCTATCGAAGACCAATAGAAAACGTCTATTTGGCCTTCAAAACAGACTCATAAGAACCATCTGCAACTTTCACTACACAGTGAATAATAGGTTACTCTATGAATATGCCAGTACCCCTCAATTACTCAACTTCATTCAGCTCACATCTCGAAAGCTTCATGATACAGCTTCTATCTCGTGGCGTACATCAATAAGGCAGATGTACGAAATACCACGACCACCTCAAACCCACAAGCCACTCCCATTTCAACAATGGTGGCCTGATTGACAGTTAGCAGTTGGGCTCTAAAGGTGCCAGCAGCTGATTGTCAGTCAGCCACTGTTCACAGTATTCCATTCCCTAGGAGAGAACCCTTCTCCATTACCACTTCTCCCAAAAAAAAGTAGACTTGGCAGAAAAAAAAAAAAAATTAGAGAATAATAAATAAATAAAGATAAAATTGCCAAGCTCTACTGAAGGTCTTATATATCAGGAACCCCCAACTTCAGCACTGTTATTACTTTGAGCAGTCATAGAGCTCCATAGCTCAAGACACTGCCGAGTTAGGGTGCAATGACTCACCCTAACATGTTCCACCAGTAGCGTAGCGTAGCCCTCGATAGCACTTGCTCACTAGCAGCCTTTCACTGAAGAGCCAGAAGAGACCACCAGCCGAGACCACTACCAGAGACCACTACCAGCCGAGATCACTACCGAGACCAGGAGCAGAGCAGCGAGCAGGCCAATGAGGGAACCACGGCGAGACTAACCGCAACCTGAGGTGTCTTCCTTGTCTACTACCCAGCCGATGCCTAGGAGGAACCGAGCCGGCCGCCGAATCCAGAAGAGGAGGGCCCTACGTCGGCTTCGCCAGGTGGAGGAGAGGCTGAGGCTGTACACCGCCGCGCCAGCTGCGCCCCAAGACTTAGCGCCCCAGCCTAACAACTGGCGCGCGGTTCTGGATGCGCGGGTTGGGTGCCGAACCGACATCGGAGTGTGTGCAGCGGAAGCCTACGACCCTGCCTGCCCGGGGTTTGACCGAAGGCCCCTTCTAAACGAGGAAGTGGTCGAGGAGGTCCTCCCGGCGGAGATTCGGCACGACCTCTGGCTAGTAGATCACCCGGTCAGCCCTCTCCGTAGCCCGGGTAAACCAGAGTGGAGACTGCGAACCATTGACTTGAGCCTCTGCCGGCCTGCTCTCGCACCAGACGGACCTGCCCGGGACCCTCGCGCGGCGTGGTATCGCGCCAGTCGATGACTACTAAACATCTAGCCTGCCTTGGTCCCTTTTAGGGCCACCAGCAACAATCTTGGTCCCTTTTCAGGGCCACCAGCAACAAACTTGGCCCTTTTCAGGGCAACCAAAAGCCATTTTTTTCAGACAGTGGTAACAAACCCTCGCTCGACCCGACTGACTAGCCCAATTGATGAACGAGCCACACCTTCCGCCATATCATGATTCATAAATCATTTTCAATCATCGATTATACAATGATTGGAAAGTACTTTCAAGTACTTTACTTCAATCATTCTAAATGATTCATAAATCAGTTTCAATCACCAATTATAAAATGATTGGAATGTACTTTCAAGTAATTTACTCCAATCAAATAATCCTGAACGATTTGTAAATCATTCTCATGCAGTCATCAATTTCCAAACGATTGGAGAGGAGAGAATTTCCAATCACTTTAATAATTTTCAATGTTCAATAAATCATTTCCAAACATTGGTCCACAAGATCCTTCCACATTATTATGGAGATATACTTCACACTTCATGATCTGTTGAGGATACTCGAAAGTTTCGAAGTTTTTCAATTTTCACTATCAGTAAGGATTACTCATTAGAAATCATTGGAAATTATTTTCAAGCAATTCCAAATCATTCCATTCAAATGATTCCGAATGATTGTCAATGGATTCCAATCAGAAATGAGAAAAAAATTCAATGACTTGAAATTATTGTAAATGATTTTAAAGTAATTATAATTGTCTCTTTCAAATCACTTCAAAGTACTTCAAATCAGTTGACTCCAATCATTCTAAATTATTCGTAAATCAATTCCAATCATTGGTCTTCAAGTAATTGAAAAGTACTTCATTCAAATCATTTTAAGTAATTTATAAATCATTTTCAATCATTGGTCTCCAATGACATTTCATGGAGAATTAAAAGTAATTTGAAAGTACTTTTAAATGATTTAACTTGCCCTAAAAAGAGGTGACAAATTTTAAATCACTGGCAATTAGTTTCAAGCACTTTCAAATCATTTCCTTGCTGCTTGGGGAGATGAATTCCAGTCTATTGAACAACAGTTGATAGTATTATTTTCTACTTTTTTCGCCTCCAAATTTGATGACGAATTTGGAACAGATCCAAAATGTAAAACTGAATTATGTTTTTGATGACATCGATTGCAATTAGCACCTGTACAAGCTTTACTATAGTGAGCTGGCGAAGAACATTTCAAGCAACAACCCTTCTCCTTCACAAAACGGAAGTGATCCCAAGGCGATAACTGAAGAAACTGGTGACAATCAATTAATTTGTGATTTGTCAATGAGCATTTCAGACACTCCAACAGCTTTGTAGGTGCCTTGGTCTCTTGCGAATTCGATTGAACGACTAGAACTTTAGATTTTGCTATTTGTTTCACTGCTGGCTTACATGACTTAGAAGATTCTTCATAAGGCTTTAATTTGTTTTTCTATAAACGACACAAAATCAGCATATGTAGGATCATCCTTGGCGTCTACTGAAGCTTCAAATGCTTTCCGAGAAACAGGGTCCAATATTTTCAAAGCTTGAAACAGGAATATAGCATCAGATACATCTTCACCAGGTAAGCGTTTCAAGGCTGTAATAGAACTACAGAATTGATCCAATATTGAAACTAAACCAGCACGAGACTCAGATCTCAGACTATTGAATTCGAAAATTTGTTCCAAATAAGCATTAGTCTGAGAGCGAGGATCATTAAACCGCTTAACCAACGATTGCCAAATAACTTCATAGTTATTAGCAATGGGGGGCAAATGACGAGCAACATAAGCAGCTTCTCCTTTCAGCTTACTTACAAGATGTTGCACCTTGTGTTGATCTGAAATCGATTTGTTATCATGGATCATGCATTTGAACATTTCATAAAATACAGACCATTTCGACTGATCTCCGTCAAACACAGGAATTTCGATTTTCGGTAAAAGATTTGTAGAATCATTAGTCATTGCAGGTTGAATAGGGTTAGATGCAGGTACGACTTCACTACGTTTATTCAATTCCCTAGCAACAGTCTCAATATATTCATACATTTCGATATGTGAATTACTAAATTTAGGTACAAATGCGGGATCAATTTCCATTTCAAGTTCCTGTATTTCCAACTCAGTAGCCTCATATTGGTTAATACTTGTTAAAGTGGAACTATAAAGAATTACAAACTGCTTAGCACTTGCTTCTTCTTTCAACGCCCTTTTAGACAAATCATAAGTACATTGAATTCGTGTAAAATATTGTTCAAGCTCAGCTCGTTTGAGCTTCAACTTTCTGTCACTCATGATTGGATAATATTTAATTATTTTCATTAATCATAATGAGATTACGATAGCAAGAATGGACGATTTCGAACGAGAACGAAACGATAATCATAGAAAAACGATTGTACAGAGAAATCACAAATACAAAGTAGGAATAAGCGATAATTTTATCTGCAGTGCTGAACAATGAGTTTATGTTGAGCAAGCAGATAAGCACTGCTGCTTTGCAAGCAGTTACAACACAAATTGGGTTGGTAGCACTGGGCTGCCCTGTGATATTGTTTGGTAATTTGCTCCGTAGTTTTTGATATTTTAAAGTAATTACTTACAAGAATTGTGAAGTTTTGTGGTAATCAGATAGTTTTTGGAAGTGTGAAGTACCTGTTTTAATATATTCCATGACTGCATGACGGGTGATTTGATAGTACGAGATCAATAACACTTGAACCACTGAGCAATTTGAACGTGTATTGAGTCTATTTTTCATAACCGGCATACACTTGTTACTTTGTTGTTGTGTGCCCGTTGTTCCGATTCAACTGACCGGTTCAGTTATCGGGCCTGTATAGCGGCCGACTGAAAGTGTGATAGCAGAGGCTGCTCTGATAAAGTCAACAAACTATTTTTCTATTGTGTTATCTTTGCTGTCACTTCTCCGAAGCTGATAATCACCAGCTGGTTTTTGTTTACGTCCAACCATAAACATATTTTGTTTTGAGTGTAACCATGACAACTATGCGTGACATTTTTGAACTCCTTTCATTCCATTGATGTTGTATACTTTCATCTGTGGGTTCTTACCTTTGGCGCTCAGTTTGAATTTAAGATGAATAAACCCATGACAACTCGTCGTATGCGAGAGAATTTGATTCGTGACGCTAAACTGGAACTCAATAATCTGAGTATTGATCTTCTTAACGGTGATGTTATAGACTTAGCAGTAAGTTTCAGGGGGACCCTGTCAATTATTGCTGACAAATTTTCTAATGATGCCATTGTCGATTTGCTTCCTCACATAATTGGAGTATTAAACAAATTAGACAACTCAATTTCAATCAACAATGAACTGAATAGTGATTTGACGAGGCTAACGGAGGAGAATATACACCTGACAAAACTCCTAGAGGCCGAAAAGAATAGGAGACAGGATTGTTTTGAAGCATCATTGCTTTATGAGGAGAGTGCAGAGGATGAAATTAAGTCATTGAAATCGCGCATAAAGAGTCTTGAGGAGTCCAGAAGCCGTTTGAATGAAGAAATTGAAAATAAAAATGCTATAATAGACATTATTCAGACAGAAAACAATAATTTTCTGAAAAATAATAATTTTGATGATCTTGTAACTACTGATTGTGATGACTTCATTTTTCCTAGTAATCCAGTCAGGAAACGACCAGCCAATCATAGGAATGCTGATTTGGTTAAGATCTCTAATCGATTTTCGGAGCTTTCTTCAAGCGAGTTGCTGATGCCGCCTGCTTTTGAGTCTTCAGCTCACAAATTTCATCAAGTCAAGGCTTTGGTCCATAAATCTGCCACACCAATTGACAAACGGAATACTATTTCTTCTAGAATTACCAAAGGTGCAAGCTTGAATATGAAGAAGAAGAACAGATTGACGATACTGGCCGATAGTCACGGAAAACTTCTTAGTAAATACCTGAGCAGCCTGGAGGACAGTTATGACGTTTTCGTATACACAAAGCCTGGAGCAAAGCTGCAACAAGTTGTACAGGATGGACTTAAATTTGTTGAACACTTCTCTGGGAAGGTCTCATTTTACCAGACATGGCCTTCACCTCAATCGACGGGGTAAAAAGACTTTAGTCAATCACTTAATAGGGTTCATTAAGCAATCTATTTGTGATTTTTCTGTGACTGACATGAAGGGAGCTCAGATGAGTGAAACTATCATTGATAGCCCCGTTGCAGCAGTTTCGCCAGTTATAAAACCTTTTCCTGCCTCTCCCATTCACGCTAGGGTATCTCTGCCTTCAGATTGTCCAGATACTCCTATAACTATTTCTCCTGCCCACATTCCCTCCCCTGAAATGAATTCTACAACTCTATCAGACGCCCACAAGTCACTAAACTCTCGTAACGTTCCCCGCAGTCCTTCAACATTTCTAGACTCTATGACGGATACTGGTATTGTGCACGATTTAAACTCACTAACCCAGGATCAAGTGGGTGTGGATTAGTTTCAACTAAAGTTGCAAAGCCTCATGTTAGGATTGCTTACCTAAATGTTCAATGTTTGAGGGGCAAATTAAATGTTCTAAATGATTTTCTATTGAATGAGGATATTGATGTCATCGGTGTAAGTGAGCACTGGTTGCATGCTGATGAAATTGAGTTCTGTAAATTGGAGGATTATATTGTAACTAGTAGTTATTGTAGATCATTACATAAGAATGGTGGAGTTGCTATCTTTGTAAGACAGGATCTCAACTCTCAAAGTCGGGAATTATGTTTGGACTTCCCATGCATTGAACGTGAATTTGAGTACACCTGTACCGTTATTAAAGCCAAAAAACTTATTATTGTATCTTTGTACAGATCACCTTGTGGAGATCCAAAACTATTTCTAGATAAATTGGAGGAACTTCTTATATACATGTCAAGAAGTTGCTATAATGGCTATACTCTTGTATTTGGAGGTGACTTAAATTCTGCTTTTGATATAAATCAAGAAACTTGTCATTTATATAATTTAAAAAATTTATTGAGACAATTCAATCTTAGACTTTTTAATACTCTGCCTACAAGAAATCAAGCATGTCTTGATAACGTTTTTTCAAATACTCAACCTGATACGACAATTTCAAGTGTCATGGAATTCCCATATTCAGATCATGACTGTGTGATGATATGTGTACCAGATTGTTCTATTAAGGCCAGTATTAACAAATTTGTTACAATTATTTCAAGACCTGTCACTATCGATAAAATGTTACAATTTAACCAGGCTCTGACTTTGGTAGACTGGAAGGCTGTCTTGGATAAGCCAGATGCCAGCGTCATGTTCGAATCCTTTCTAAATGTAGTTTTGTATTATTTCAATCTGACTATTCCCAAAATGACCTGCAGGAAAAATAAATCCTTAGTTAAGAATAGAAAGAGAACCAAACGTAAGGCTGACTGGTATACACCTGAGCTTGGAAGGATGAAGATTTTATTGACTATCTCTCATGAAAACTTTAAAAAAGTAAATACCGAACATGCTAAAACTGTATATCAAAGATGTAGAGCACTTTACAAAAAATCATTAGATGAGGCCAAGAGAGAGTCTATTGTTTCAATTATAGAGTCCTCGAATAACAGTTGCAGGAAAGCATGGCAAATAATCAAAACGATATCTTCAAGTAATAGTGTTCAAGATTTCACTACTCCAATGCCAAATATCTTGAATGAATATTTCATACAGTCGGTTGATGATGTTCATGAAAAGATAGTGAAGCCATCCATATCAGCCATCGAAATGCTAAATGGAAGTGTTGATAAAGAGCATAATGCCACTTTTAGTTTTCATGAGGTCAGTCAAGAAGTTATCTCTAGAGTGGTTCATAATCTAAAGCCATCTAAAAGCGAGGATTTCTATGGCCTATCCAGTTGCCTTCTTAAAAGTATTGCAGGTGCAGTGGTACCAGCACTGACTCGATGTATAAACATCTGCATTTCAAAAGGTATTTTTCCTAATGTGTTAAAAGTGTCCAAGGTCGTTCCGGTTTATAAGAAAGGTTCTAAAGAAGAACCGTCTAGCTTCAGACCTATTCAGATAGTGCCTGTGTTTTCAAAAGTGCTAGAGATTGTCATGTACATACAGGTATACGAATATTTGATAAATATTAGAGTGTTATCAGAACATCAATTTGGTTTTGTGAAGGGAAGATCTACCAATGACGCCTTTGATTCCCTGATAAAATTTGTGATTGAATCATTTGAGAGTAAGTGTTTTGCTCAGGCCGCATTCTGTGACCTGAGCAAAGCATTTGACTGCGTGGAACACAATATCCTGCTGAATAAATTGGCATTTTATGGAATCACTGGGAAGAGTCTCAGTCTCTTTAGGTCCTACCTTAGTGAACGCAAACAGGTTGTATGTGTGGGCAATAATAAATCAGATCTTGCCAGAGTGAAGTATGGTGTCCCCCAAGGATCAATTTTGGGACCTCTCTTATTTGTGATTATGATTAATGATCTCCCTCTCTCACTCAATAGTAAGACTGTGTTGTACGCTGATGATACCACTTTTCTTCATTCTCACTCAGATGCACACACACTAAAGAATATGACAGCTAATACGTTAATAGAAGCTTCCAAATGGTTCAGAGCGAATGGCTTCAAATTAAATGAAGACAAAACTCAGTTTCTGACATTTAGCCAGAGAGATCACACACTAAACAACAGCAATAGTATCAAATTCCTTGGATTAATGTTTGACCCCAAGTTGACTTGGGAACCCCACATAAATTTCATTACTGGTAGGCTAGCTAGAGTTATTTATTTACTGAGACAATTGAAAACTTTAGTTCCAGAACAATATCTCAGGAACTCATACTTTGCATTTTTTCAAAGCATAATTGCCTATGGTATCTGGATATATAGCACTATGATTTGACTATTGATAAAAACAAAACTAAAATCTGAGTTCTGGCATTCACTTTTCACTAATACGAAACGTGAATAACTTTTCACATAAAACGAAAATGTAATTTATGTACACAAATAAATGTATAGGCCGAATTTCCTATGATATTAAATGACACGAATATTTAGGCAGATTCAGGACGAATTTCCTGAACCTTAAAGCCTCGACAGGGAGTGCTAGCAATACGAGAGCTGAATTCACACTGACTGGCAAACTATCCAGTGCCTCGAACGATAAATTGATGAGTAATGGATATTATAAAATTATAGAACTCTCCTGCCATCTGGCAGTCAATGAGCGAATGAATACAATTTCAAATGGCCTCAACATATGCTAAACCTCTTCATATTGCGGGTGGTAAGTCTAGTTACACACACATCGATTTATTGGACGTACGATTTTTGTCGTCGTTATAAATTCTATTAGATTGAATATAACTTGACTAATATATCATGTATTAGTCAAGTTCCATTCAATGTGGTAGAATTTATAAGGATTGCAAAAAATCGTACGTCCAAAAATCGATGTGTGGGTGTGTAACTGGCTTCAAGGGTATACAAAGTATTGCAGTAATCCAAAGCATAGACTAAGTAAACAGGTTACATCTGTGTCCAAAGCTAAATTTAAAAATAATAATTTTCCACTCTGGTGGAACACATTTATTTTTACAAATTTGGTTTGAATTTCAGTTTCCAGTTTCCAATCATTTCAGGCCTTGCCAATCCTTTTTATTTGTGGTGTTGATGTACCGACATCTTTCTGCGTTCTATTATTATTAACGGCTGACAAATTTTTGTCAGTTATTTTATGTTCAGCCGGAATTCTCTTCCATCTAACATTATGCACATCTTCGAAAGACGTTATGTCCAAATTCTGTACTTTACTGACATGATCCAGCAAGTCGTCAAGTAATAGAGGACTAAAACTGCTCTGAGAGATTGTGTCGTATTTTTTCACTTCAACAAATTTATCACTGCTTTCAAGCTGATCCTGCAAAGTTTTGTTTATTTCTTCATGTCTTCGAGATATAGATCCCGGTTTCAAAGACAAAAATGATTTCTTTAAAATATCTGCTGATTTTGACTGAAGATGTTTTTTATCAGAACCTTTTATTTCAGAACTGCTACGCTTTCCAGAAAGTCTAGACCCTTTATTCAAATCTGATGACTTGGAAGATGTGACAGGTTTATGTAATGTTTTTGAGTCATCTAATTTTTTTCTGGATCCATCTTTCAATCCTGAGAGCGATTTCTTATCAATCGAAGTTTTAGAGCTCGGATATTTCATTGATTGTGAATCTCCAACTTTGCTACGAACTCCTAATTCATTCTCCAATGATACAGGTTTTTCTATACGAGTGAGATCAACCGGATTCGGATCATTAGCAGAAGATGACTTATCAATTTTAGTCTTTGACTTCAATAATTCCAATGATTTTCTTTTTCCTTTCAAGTCAGTTTGGGATGAGTCTAGAAGCTTGGGCTGAGACTCAGTAACAATTTCTTGAGCAGTTTTCGATCCATCTTTCAAATTTGAAACTTCTCCAAGTGCAGCTACACCTCCATATTTTTCATCAAGATGATCTGTTTTCAAAAGTGAAGATGTACGTTTCATGGCTAAATCCGACGTCTTTGAACCACCAATCTGAGTTTTAGAAGGTGATATACCTTCAAAATGTCCTTCCAATTTCATCTTTGAAGGAGATTTGTCATTCAACTCAGAACTCTCTGCATTTATTCTAGAAGGAGATTCCAGATTTGTACCAGATGACTTCTCAATCAATTTAGAAGAAGATTCTTGACTTGTACACAACACCATAGGATCGTAGTGGGTCTTAGATTGTGGGTCATCATCTAACTTTATCTGTGAACAAGATTTTTTCCTGATAGAATCATTCAGAGATAAATTCGATCCACTTACACTAAGATGCTGTTTCTCAACTGTATCAAAGCTTTTTGAAGATCGTGAAGTCATTTTATCAGTAGTATTTCTGTAAGTATAACCCATGTTTTCATCAGCCTTCTCAATATCTCTTTCATCTGCAACTGGTTTTCTTTCTCCAAAAAGTTTATATTGACAATCAACTCCTTTCATGGGGCTTTTCTGGGGTGTTTTCATGTATTCACTTCCCTCATCTACACTGGTTGCAGTTTTCAGTTTCCTATACTCTTCACAATTATCACAGGTATCAGCACCACTATGTAGTGACAGATACGATGTTATACAAAAACCTCGCTCTTGCGTATTCACACATTTGTCTTCAAACTTCTTAAAATATCTTTTCTGAAATTCTTGCATTGTCATACCTTCTGGGACATTTTTCACTAGCTCTAAGTATGTTTTTAGCGTTTTCGGAGAAACTCCTAACGGTGGGTCTTTGTGTAGATGGTGTTTGGAAGCTTCATCTTTCTTCACAATAATGTACTCATCATTAATGTACATGGGAAGGCACAGTTCGTTGGCAACTAAGAAACTTTTCAAATTCGCTCGAATCTCCTCAGATATTTTTGTATTATTGTAAAGCAGTTTCCGTAAATCTTCAACAGCGCTCACACCCAAATCCTCCCATTCGTTTTCGATTAACTTGTCAGTTATCAAATCAGAAAACGTTTTATTCGACTCATTGGGTAACTTCGTGTTGTAAAAAAGCCTTCTGTTCTTCTTCTCGATGAAATAGAATTTATCATGATACATGGCATAAACCCATGGCTGACGGAAATAATCGAAAAGATCATGAACGGTTCCCAGGTTGTATCTTTGTTCCAGATTGTTGAAGAAGGCCACATGTTTACCATAGAGTTTGATAAGATTGTGAATTTCAATGTCCTGCTGAGTGTAGCAAACAATCTCAATGACATTTCTGTTGTGATCCAGTACTAGTTTGAAGTAACCGGGACCAGTTTTGTCACTGCAATTCCCCGTTATGAATGTTGGACCCTAAAATAAAATTTTATTCATTATAAATCTTTTTTATCTGAAAAATATGTTTAACAATGTAATAAATTATGAGTATCTGATATCGAAATACATATATCATCACTATATTAATTTCAAGATGAATAACAAAGAAATTATATTTGTTCCGAATATAGCGAAGGCTTTTTCTTGGTACTTCCAAATGTCGACTAGGACATAGATGGTCCTCGCAGTACAGCGGAGATCCTAATATTACATACAGATTTACAAATTTTAATAATTATTGATGTTGCTTTCCATGACGATACACTATATAATAACTCTGTTGTAGTTCAGCCTCCTCAGGCTGATGAAGCTTCTCTTCAGGAGTGAAATGCATTCCTCAATACTACAAGAAAAGTAAGTGTTTTTCAAATATTTACAAGTAACACAGTGTCAGAACTACAACAGAGTTATTTTAATAATCTCTAATTTAACTTTCCATACCGAGTAAATGATTCAATTAGGAAACTATGTGTAACTATTTCAGTTACAGCTGTCTAATACCATTAATTAATAACAAATTAAGACTCAAATAGTGGAGCGTATCCTGGATTGTGTAGCGTGTAGCGCCTTACGTTTATAGTTCACTTTAATAAATTTTGCTATGAATTGCATAGAGCTATGAATTACATTAAGGTGGATTCGCAAACAAGAGTGACAGTGAACAGTGAAAATATAAACACCATGAGTTCTAATTGGACTCTTCCCACTCAACCCGGCCAAGTGAGTATGAATGATACCACTAGATCTTATGGAAATTATTTTTCACTGTTCACTGACACTGTTGTGTGCGAATCCAGCTTTAAGCTACTATGTCGTGAAAACTTATTCAAATTCAATTAATATTTATTTTTATTAGTGAAACCAGAAATCAGAAGTTTACAAAGGATTATGTATGCAAACAGTAATATACTAGTAATATCTAATTTTTCCCTATACAAAAGCGCATAGAAATGTAATCAAAATTAATCCACCACTCAAAATCAGATAAAACAAGTTTAGGAATTTTATTTGTGTTCTGAATATATTTTACTCCTGTTTGCGGACAAGAATTTTCTCAAGCAAACATTATTGTATTCAATAACCTGTAATATAAACGGTAATTTAATTTCTTATGTAAGTAATGTCATTGAATGAAGCTTGGTTTGAAAAAAATATTTAAAAGTTGATTGAGTGGTTGACAACTCACTTTCAAATGTTTGTTGGCTAGCTGATTCTCAAGAGGCAGCACCTTTCCAGGTTTTATGACTCTAAGATAGTTCCATCCGCCTGGTAGCTGACATGACTCGACTCTGGGTCGATGTAGCTGGTGCAGACCCATCACGTCACGTGACGACGGAAACTCGTCAGAATCGCGTCTTTCGAAATCATTCTGACTACTTCTGCTGTCCAGTATGTGTCTCACCCTCTTATGCACCTGGAGCAAAATTGACAAACAATTATTAATAATCATTATGAAGCTAAGGAGCATATATGAGCAATCGAGTTATTAAATAAGATAATATTTATCACAATCGCATTTATTTATTTTTATTTATTCAATCATCCAGAACTATACAACTTACAGAAAAGTACCACAGGCTAACTTATGCTCAAAACATCTAATTAGAATGATGTTTTATTTATTAATTATTTATTCATATGCAAATGCAATCCAGGTAAAAACAACAGGCATTTTCCCAAAACTGCTTGAGACCTCAATTTGAAAATACACAGTCTAAAAGGTTATGCAACTTACGTAACGTAAATGATTACTTAATTCGATCCTTCAAATAAACAATAATTCAACTCAATTACACGGAATTCCTCCACAAAGACCTGTCATCTGCGTGTGGAGAAGAGTTAAATTGACAACAAATGCAATCACTATGGATAAATAATAAATAATAAAATTGGTTTGACAGTTTTGAACTAAGCTAAAATAAATCACAATTGATAAATAAATAATCAAATTTATTACTTAAACTAAGCTGAAATTAAAAAATAAAAACAATTTCTGCGAAATGAATCATCCATTTTCTAAAAGAAGAAGAGGGCTTTGTGATCGGATTAACCAACTTCAGATGCTAACCGAAGGTGGGGAAAGAGCTTTAGATTTTTTTATAACTGTCTCCAAATGGGTTGTTTATCGTGTATAACGTGAATGGAACAGATCTTCTGCTGCCTCTCAGCCAATGTGGTGCAGCCACCTGTCCACACCCCTTCTGTACAGCTAAACTGCTCACCTCCGCCTCCCTGTCTTCATTTGGCACGTCTCTGTATAAAACGTGTGCTAAGTAAAATGAATTTGACTGCTCTGACCCATGTGTCAGTTGAGAAATTCCAAATCACGAAGGAAACATCTCGTTTTTACAATAACGTTTTTAGAAACGTAAAATTAAGTTTAAATTCAATAACTAGGTGTTTTTATAAATTAAACTCTTGGGCCCGTTTGCTCATACGTCTATTAAATTTCAACACCGTGAGATGAGGTTATCGATTTTACATAGAAATTCATATAGACAACGTCAATCAATAATAATAATTATTATTACAATGAAATACGTAATAATCATAATAACGAATTTGCTCCAATTCTCATGTTCAACAATGTTAAAATTTTCTATTGAAGTAATAAACATTTCAATAGAAGTTATAAATAAATATATATTAAATAAATAAATAAATATTATATTACAAATATGATAAATAAATATTCATTACAAACTATCAGCATTGTTTCGTTCGTTCGTGTCAGGTGATTCTAAAAGCCAATATTTGAATAATAATCCACAGTTTTAACATGAAAAATAAAAAGGTCCTGTCTTGTGCATGCTGGAGCAAGACAACATTTTAACAGGTGGTCATCTGACAACATTGATTGAATGGGAAGCATTCATGTTATAATATGTAATATAATAAAGGAAATAACTGGCTTATACACGTACGGGATAGGAAATTCACGAATGACGCATCATCACGTCTCAACTAGGTACTGAACTGATTAACTTGAAATTTGCAAATAGATTCTTAATTTACCGAGGTTGGTTACAGGCCTATTTTTGTTTCAGTGGGTCATGATTTCAGTAGGTTAGGTTTCAGTTTACCAAGTTTTTAATTGGACCCTTGCGGAGTACGGGATACCTGCTAGTTCAATATAAACAAAGCTGACAGCTTGAAGTAAAACTCAATATAGAAGAAATGTCACGATAGTGACAGAACCGTGTCTCAAAATAATTTAATTATAATTTTTTTTTAATAAAATACAGTACTTTCAATTATTTTAAATGTTATAAAATATAGTATAATTTAAACAAATTCATTTTTATCTTAAACTGCAGAGCAAGAGAGGAAAACGTTCTATTCAATTAAAATGTCTTAGCAAAGCTTCCACGCCATTGGCTAAGAACTTAATACAAACTCAGCAGTTGCGCTGACAAAATTTTCATTCCTAAAAAAGACCACTCACTTCTCGTTCAACTGCGGTATCGACCACGAGTCCAGGTTTACCCAGGAGAGTCAGTTCCATATTTTCTGTAAGTTTCTTTTTCTTTCAAAATTCATTGTCATCCTCTTAAACAGTAATATCTCAAATAATAATAATAATAATAACAACAATAATAGAACGATTTCCTCAACATATTTTTTTTAATAAATTTAAATTCTTAAATAAAATCAATTTCATTTTAGATAATTAAATATAAGCCAACGGTTTCATAAGAAAGGGCGTAATTGTTCAAATAAGATTTGTTTTGTTTAATCATCCGTATTACCGATTTTCAACCTTTTGTATCTTTTTAAATATTGTTCAAAATTGATAAGAACTTTGTGTCAATAAAAACTAAATTACTTTTCCAATTCTTACTTCTTCTATTTTCATCCTATTTCAAAAATTCAAACACCTTGTGTGAGTCAAAATTTTTATTATCAAAATTTCCAAGTTTTTGTGTTTTTTCTTTATATAAAAAAAGACACTGGTGGAGGCGTTCCTGTTCCTGTGAGGTAATTGAATGAATTGATCGAAACCCATACGATTTGGAGGAATCTGGGGATTAATTCATTCACTTATCCACAAATTTAAAGATCCTACAATTTTTGGTAGTGTGCTTTACCAAACATCGAGTAGAGGCACTAACCACTAAGAAGAATACAATCGATCAGTAGGCCTACTAACGAATTGATTATTTGAATAAATCACATTAATGTGAAGAACATAAATAGATGATGAAATAACACATAACAAAACACTTATAATCTTTTCGTTAGACTGGTCATTTCACTTCATTCTTTTATTTGTTACATATGGTGAAGGCGTCAATCGCCCATCATCCCATTTATTTGTTACAGAAAAAACAAGAAAAAAATCTTATGTGGCGCACTCACACAACTTTCCTTGCCGTTATGAAAATTGATCACCTGACGCTAGTGTTCACGCGCATCTCAAGTCTACTTATAAACAAAGATCTGAGCCAGCTGATGACAGGACAATAACGCTGGAGCCATACGAGGTCTGCTATCTCTTCATAGTGGATTATTTAACCCTTGGACTACCAACCTTCTTCACATACACGGAATACCAACTGGGGTAACTGGGTCACCCCAACAAGATTTCTGTTTTATATCTTTATTCTATATTTTTTCCATTAATTCATCTATGAAATGCATTACAAAAGCTTTTAATATAATTAAAAATAAATTTCTTTTGTTGAAAAATATGTTTTCAATCAAAAACTGACAGGACAAAAAAATTGAGCATTCTATCAAATAGATGTAGGGGAAATGTTGTCAAATAATTAAATTATGGCTATAGAGAAGCAATTTTTTCAAATTTAGATTTCAAGTGATCATTATGAATCAGGTTTGGCGAAAAAATGATAATTGGACATAAATTTATATCTTATGCATTCCGATAATGGATGGAATATACCAAAAAATTGCATGACATGGAATACCAAGCGGGGTAATAGAGTTACCCCAAGGATAAATCTGCTAATAATTGAAAAAATAAGAGGAATGAGATGATTTTATGAGAAAAAACAACTAAAGTGATATGTTTTTAACAAGTACTCAAGGTTTCAATGAAATACAACAACATTATCTACAAAAAAATGGGGAAAATGTAGGTTGGGATAGTCCAATTACCCCGCTTGGTAGTGGAAGGGTTAATAGAATCAACAGTTGCCAACAGTTTGCAATTGGATAATCACATTTTCTCGAATTTCGAGCTTATTTTCAATTTTAGGTGAAAATGTTACTGAACATTAATTGTAGAGGTTTTCATGCTCAATCTTTTCCACTTCTGTTTAAATTGTATCTGAAGCCTGATAATTGGAAATCTAAAATCAAACTATGCATATCTGGAATTTTTACAGATATGAGACTTGTGGCAGTTGATAGAGCTTATCAATGACTATTTTAGGTATAAATTTGATAAAAATCGTTGCAGCCGTTTTCGAGAAAATCGCGAAAACCCCTGTTTTTGACAACATTTTCGCCATTTTAGCCGCCATCTTGAATTGTATTTGATCGAAATTGTTCGTGTCGGATCCTTATACTGTAAGGACCTTAATTTCCGAATTTCAAGTCATTCCGTTATTTGGGAGATGAGATATCGTGTACACAGACGCACATAGGCTACACTCATAGAAACACACACATACACACACACACACACACACACACACACACATACAGGCCAATACCCAAAAAACACTTTTTTGGACACAGTGGACCTTGAAACGTATAGAAATTTGGAAATTGGGGTACCTTATTTTTTCGGAAAGCAATACTTTCCTTACCTATGGTAATAGGGCAAGGAAAGTAACAGAACTTGTTCTGAAAATATGAGATGAGGTTTTACCTGCATGCCGATTTCGATGGAATTGTAGAACTCGTGATCCATGTGTTCAGAGTAGTAGCTGCGGGAGTAGCGTGTCAGTGGACCAGCCGCGTAGATGTACTGGTCGTTAGTTCTGAACTCATTGTCGATCACCAGTTTACCGTCATAAACTAGTTGCGAATTTACCAGCGCTGAAACAAAATACAAGAACGTTATTTAATTACTACTTATCGAATGAATAGTTTTTCTATTGAGACATCAAAAATTACACAATAAAAATGTGAGTTATACACAGTAGGCCTACATTTGATATTGAAACGTCGAAGATCACAGCAAAACTTTCAAGTTATAAAGTTTAGTTTTAAAGTTTTAGTTATAAAGTTTAAAAGTTTCTAAGTTATAAAGTTTTAGTTACATGATCAAAACGAGATTGCTTTACAACGAGAGAAAACTCTTCACAATTTTATTAATTTGCCCACTAGATTATTTATATAAATTCATTTACATAAACAATAAACCATAAACAATTCTCATTTCGGGGCAAAAGAGGTCTGAATCTAGAATTCTCACTCCTACAGTAGTAGGTAAAGCTATCAAACGAAAGGTGAAAAATGTTTATTTATTCTATATTCCATAGTACACAAATCATATAAATGATAAGAAGAGTTCAAATTGTTCAACTAACGTTAGTACTTGTCACAAGTGAAAAAATACAACTTCTTCAGTACCTAAGTGAAAACATATTCTTCATAATTTTTCTTTATGAATCGTATAATGGATGAGATGACGTTGTTCTTGAAGCTTTTACTTGATAATTTTTGGAAATTAAAACTAAATAAAGCTTCATTGGTGGACATTGCTTATATGATCAAAACGAGATTGCTTTACAACGAGAGAAAAATCTTCACAACTTTATTAATTTGCCCACTAGATTATTTATATAAATTCATTTACATAAAAAATAAACAATTCTTATTTCGGAGCAAAAGAAGTCTGAATCTAGAATTCTCACTTCATTAGTAGTCACAAGCATAGATAAAAGATAGAATGCCCTCTATGTCACAAGTCTCCCACCGGTACACTAATGCTTAAGATACTGTAAGCTAGGCGCCTGCACCAAATATGTAAGCTAGATAGGAGGTAATCTACCAAATATGTGATGGTTGGGGGGGGGTGAAGAAAGTACGATAAAGCAAAGACTGAAACTATAACCAACAGATTGGGTGGGTGTAAAGATAAAATCAGAGGTGAACAGTTACAATGAAATTTATTGAATCGTTATCGATATGAAATTATTCATATATAGGATTCCGGGTTTGAATAAACAATCAATATTACTGATTAGAAGAAAACAGATTACAGATTACTGATTAGATTCATTCATCAATGAATCAATGAAAACAATGAATCGCTTTGCTGCAATGAATCAATTTTTGTAGTAATGAAGAAATCTCAACAAAAGAAAACACCTACCTTTTCGAAGATTGTTTCCTGCTTGGCAATCACTGATATCGCAACGTTGAATTATTTTTTAAAAATCTAAATAACTGAACTAGTGAATTGGGTTCAGCTCCTGTCTCATTTAATAATACAATTCTCTTTAAACTGCCCGAACTGTATTATAAAACAAGAGCAATATCTATCCTTTTCACCAGAACAGCCGGACTTTTACTGTCAGTCCTATCAAAACGAGCTCTGCCCCAAAAATATAATTTTGGGGTATAAATAAACTACTGTATCAGTCAATGCCAAACATGAAAGTCACCTCGAATACAATAATAATATTTTTCTATGTATCGCACAATCACACGTTTGTTATTAAAAATAGAGAGAAGCTACAGTCAATATCACGCAACAAGAAATAAACAATCTTTCTTTCAATGACAGATGACTGTTCAATGAATTTAAATTTATTACTTTAAAATCCTGATCAATATGAGATAAATATATTATTACATATATGTCCCATATGACCATGTGACAATACTACACCCGATCATGGAATATTTGATCACTCATTTATTCAACTATTGAATGGGGTGTAATAGTTAAAGTTGGGTGATAAAATAGTTGAAGATTAAAAATAGAATAGGTAAATTTCGTCTATTTTTCAGAATAAGTACAGAGTAGTGTCCTCCACCAATAAATCTTTATCAAACTAGCTGTCAGAAAAATTCTATTCAATAAGTTTTCTCTTTAACTTATCCCTCGCAATTTTGTACAGAATAGAACTTTGACTGTTTATTTGAAGAGAAATGTAGTTTTGCAATCATTAGAGTGCCGTATGCTCCATTCAAGTTCAATGCTAATCGGATCACATGAATGTTGGTCGCATTTATTATAATGTGTTAAATTCCGGATTTGAACCACAAATTCCAATTTTGTTTAGACTACAGGTCCAATTCCTAAGAGACGACTGCAACCGTAAGACCATAACAGTGAAATACTAGGCTAGTTGCTATAGCTTTTATAGTCGACTTAATAAATATAATCCTATACTATTGAACGAGCAATTTTCTATTTATATGTTTAGATGTTTGGATATTTATATGTTTGTATTTCACCGGATCTCGAAAACGGCTCTAAGGATTCTCACGAAATTCAGAACATAGTAGGTTTATAATATAAAAATTCGATTGCACTAGGTCTCATCCCTGGGAAAACTCGCTGAAGGATATTAGAAGGATAATTATTATTCATCCTTGGTAAAACAGCTGATAATAATTTATTTCGTCGTCTGTTGATGATGGAAGTGAGTGAGCGAGTTCATTTGTGTGGGACTGTGTCAAAATGATGACTCAGCTGTTGAACTTTTGTAATCATTCAATCAGGTACTTAGAGCCGGTTGCAAAAAAGCCGTCTTATTTTCGATCCTGATTAATTCCAGTACGTAGATCCATATTTTTGAAATGGTCTTCTCTGATTTGGTTCACGTGAAGTTAATCAGGATTGAAATTTAACCGGCTTTTGTGCAACTGGGCATTTGTGAGGGACATTTTTGCATTCCTCTGGAAATTAATCTCAATTTACTGTTATTAGATAGAATATTTCTGTATGAATGTTATTATAATTTCTTCTTTCGTAATAAATATTTTATGCTTTTGTACTCCAGAGCGAAGCTCGGTCCCCGATATTATAAAATAATATATAATAATAATAGACTACAGCTGTCAATACAGTCGTCGCGCGGCTAGGGTCTTACAGTCGTTGCTTAGGAATATGACCTTCAGATGAAGCATATTGTCCTTATAATGAAGTATATAATGGTTTGTATATTTCTGGACTCGGAATTCGATTCAAAGTGAAGCAATATAACCTACCTTTTAGACATTGGCTTACCACTATCAAAATTCGGAAAATGAACAGTTTTGGGGTAGGCCTGTTGGTCCTTTTCTAATCATGTATTTGATTTGTGCACTGGTTAATGTAAATGAATAAATAAATAAATAAATAGTTACTTTTGGAATAAAGTTGGTATGTGGACATCAATAACTCACCTATGAAAGTTCTCAAATCGGTCGATTTGAAATCAAACGCACATAGACAAACACACTCAATGCACACAACTTTGTCGATAGACTGGAAGTGCAAATTTGTTATCAAGTTCGTATTCTTATCAAAGTCCCAATTGATGAGATAGTACCGTGAATACACGGCAAACCCTTCCTTCTCAAGTGTGCTGAGAACGGCTTCATCAATTGCTGTATCGTTGAATAGAGTTTCAGCAGGTTCGTTGGGAAAGGGCTCCACAAATGCTATGCGATTAGTAGGGATTCCAAACTTGGTGAGCGCGTTTAGCACGGCGAATGCTTCCAGCATATGTCCATATACGACAAACTTCCCTTCTTTGGGGACATTATCACTCTCCAAAAGTTTCTGGATGGTCAATAGCGAATAGCTCGCATCAACATCTGAGTTCAGTAGGAACATATTCATGGGACATTCGGATACGTAGCTGTTGGTGAATCTGGAATTACATCATACAAAGGAAGGGTGATGAACTATCATTTTAATTACTAAATGAATAAATAAATAAATAAGTTTGAGAAATAAAAAATAATGAAAATATCGGTTTTGCTGTACATTTTACTCAGCTCAAGAGTGCTTAGTAGCAGTCAGCCATAAGATCAATGTAAAAACAGTCGAATCATGATGCATTCTATTTGGAGCACAGTTCACATCGGATCTTTTTGGAAAAATTTCATTGGACGAATTATTAAATGTAGCAGGGCTATTGCTTTCTCAATTTTAAAATAATCCTTCCATAAATAAAATAATCTTGAATGAAAAAGACCAAGAAATTGTCAAAAAACCACAGATTTATTGATACTTAGAAAGACCGGTTTCGGTTATTACACCAAATTCTGCTGCTCTTGTATTTAGTTTTAGTTTATCAGAGTTTGACAATGGTGTAATAATCGAAACCGGTCTTTCTAAGTATCAATAAATCTGTGTTTTTTTGACAATTTCTTGGTCTTTTTCATTCAATATGAATAATTACCACAATATCAACTTCTCAACTACACAAAAAGGGAATAAAATAATCCTAAAAAATGTTCAAATTTGAAGTTGTTCATCTTTGCTTTAATAATGGAATTTTTATTTTAGAATTAAAGGATGATGTGGATTGATGTATAAGAGTGGAAATCACAATTGGTTGTACTTAATTTCCTATTCAAATATGTAATATTAAATTTTGATTCTATCTAGCTTAGTCAAAATAGAAATTATACCAATTAGCAGGCCTATTACTGTGTATGGAAATGACTCTGGAAAATATTTAGTCTTGTGTCATAACTCAATATAATGCAACAAAATTAAAGTGAAAGTGCTGTTGTTGTCTTCCTCAAACTAATACTTATACACGGTAAGTAACAATATTAAAGGTCCTATAAAAACTTAGAACCATTGGAGCTATAAATGAATAGTACAGTAACAAATAGGATGAAACTCACCTATCATTTCCAGTGAAAAAAGTGGGGGAGCTCAGCTCAAATTTCTCGTCAAAAGTGTGGAAGACTGGCTTCATGAATTGCTGACCAGTAAATAAGAACAGATAATCGTAGTTGATCTTCTTCTCATAATTGATTGTGATGAACTTTTTATTCCTAGAAAATTGAATAATAGCTCACTTTAATATTGTACTTATTGGTACTTATATTATTGTATATATAAATGAAGTAGTGGACAGTAATTTGAAATAGAGATAATAGATTATAAATAATATGATTGCAAAAATAATGAGTCAGAGGTAAATTAACAACTGACAATTATCTGAAAATAACAGCTCAATACTGAGATTACTTTCAACTAGTTCGAAAATAGTGGAAAAATAGAATAAGTCGGAAGGCTAGCATTGCTCACCATATCCGTCTTGAATACAACATGAAAACAAATTGAAATTTCAAAAACTGTAAAAAACAGAAAAAGACGATCTCTAGCTCTCTCCACGCAACTTTATAAATAAATAAAGACTTGACCTATTTCGGACTATGTGTAAACTTATGTAAATTTGGGAGAGGAATAGCACAAGGTTACCTTATTTTTTCTCTTCCTATCATTTTTGATGTACTTATTGTATGAATCAATAAATAAAATAAAAAGATGATTGAACTTCAAGACATCAGCTTAAACTTAAACAAATGTACCAAATATGAACAGATTTTTCAGGTACTTCTTAAAAAAGCATAAATCGTTGGGTTTATCTTCGGAATATTCTTTTCAATCCATTATTAGAGCGCATCAAGAGGTCTAACTGTAGGCTACATAGCCTACCTGCCAAATTTGATCCAGTTAAGCTTTTATTAGAGTTTTTAGTTCAACTACAATGAATGAATGAATGAGTGTAATTCCGCTGTTATATATTTAGAATATAACGTCAAGACTTACATCTTGTTTGGACTATGTGTAACTTCATCTAAATTTGGGAGAGGAATAGCACAAAATTACCTTATTTTTCATCTCCCTTTCATTTGATGGTGTACCTATTGTATGAATGAAGAGTAGTTCTATTATTTTGATAGGGATGTTATTTAAAGTTGAGGATATTATTTGTTGTGGAAGATAACTTTCTATTTGTATTCTAAATTTATTAAGAAAACAAAATCACGATGAATGATTTTCTTTAAATGTCACCTATCAATAGAGGTCATATAACCGTAGGAGACGTTGATCCAAGCATTCATTCCCAGCTGAGTCATGAAGTCCCTGTTGTAGCGACCTCTGAATATTCCCATGGCATCCCTGGCCGCATGAGGCTTCTGTCTATAGGGCAGACCATTCGGAGACACCAGGACGATGTTCGTGTACACCACTTCCATCTCAGTTCTGAAACAGCAACAAATCATCAATTAATATTGCAACATCCAACAAAAGAAGATACTTCAATTGAAAATACTCATAAAAACACAAATGCCACAATATCAAGTAACTAGAATCAAAGACAAAAAATAATCAAGGAATCATTACTTTATGCTGGTATTCAATGATACTGTTAGGGGTTTCTACACTAATAAAAAACTTGAGGCGATTGATAATGATTAGCTTTATTACTTATAACTCTATAACACACAGGAGGAAAATTATACACAACTATAAACTGATAAACTATACAGAAACATCGCAAGTGTTCATCAAGTCACCAACTAGTATACATAATTGTATAAGAATAACTGTCACTAAGAATTATATTAATAACAACTACAAAAGTCTACATCAATTTATAACTTCTGTCACGGTTAGCGTAAGCAAACTATTCGATTCTGGTTTCTGACTGACTGCCGACTGAGACGCGTCATTATATAGGCCTGCAGAAATCTCTAGAAAGGTTTGGGGGTGGCGAACGCGTCTAGCCTATCACATCGCATGTAGGTCGACCAATCGCAGCGCGTGTAAGTTGCAAGAAACTTGCAGACTGCGTTTGCCATTAGTCGACAGCTCCGTGCGCCGAACCCCAACGCGCTGGAAGAATCTAGAAACCCCACGCCTCCGCCACGTCATAAGGCCTCATTCATAACAATACATTAAACATAATAAGTGTCCTAGAAACCTGATCCAATACTTATTTATTCGAATGTTTATAATGCGATTTCCAATCATTTTATGTTAGATATACAATGAGAAACTAGTTCTCGTTTGCATGCTACACAATTTCATTTATTTATTAGGTAGTGAAAGTATTTTCAACACATGCATTTATTTGCAAAAGAATTGAAAAATAAATGATAATTAGATGTAGATAAGAATTAAATAAATAGTCTATTCATCGAAAGAAGAGACAACAATAACATAAAGAGCTTGTGTGCATATTAAATGGTATTTGGTGATGATATAGTATTTTGTCAGCAGGTGGCGACAGTCTTGATTAATTTTATTCAGACCAAACATAAAAATTCATAAAGTGGGTAAGGGACGCCAATCAGTGGTGTCCAGTGTGAAGAAATGCCAAAGCGGCTCCACACTGGACTATGGTGCATTTTGCAGTGCGGTCGCTGAAGATTGCAATTCCACACTACGACGACTACTCAGAGATCCCACACTCTGAATGGTGTATTTTGAAGATTTTTCCCATCTCAAAAAAATAATTCGCAAAAGTACAAAACCTCACCTGAATATCAAGCTCTCAATAAACGACAGTGCAGTATCAGAAGCTCCCACAATCACAATTTTCAGATGAATACACCGTTTCAGCAAGCTGCCAACTTTAGTGTTGATGAAGAACAGAGCGAACTTTTCAGACTTTTTGTTCTCCTCTAGATCATTGAACGAGCAGAAGAAGCCAGAATTTTCTACGTTGGGATCCGAGGTTCTGTTGATAGTGATCACGTTTCCCTTGGCCAGATCTGAATGGTACTGCAACGACTTTCTCGGCACAACAGGCACTAGATCTGCGATGCAGCTGATAATTGTTGGCGCCGACAAATCCTATAAACAGAAAATAATAAAAATTCAGTTTTAGATGACTGGGTGGATGAGTAGATTTAGAATAATCATTATTATCGTTAGGGTATAGATTATTTACTGATCCCGATAGATCCTCTGTAAACAGAATAGATTAGCTTTTAATGACTGGGTAAATCTATAAGAATTATTGTAATTTTTTGAAAATTGTTTGAGAATGAAATAATCAAACCTTTCAAATTGAAATACTTTTGCAAAAACTAATGTGAACTTGATATTGAGTTAATTTTTCTATATAGTTTGTGCGAAAGAAAGGTGGGCGTTCCTGATAGGGTTTATATGTTATAATATTATTATTTTATTATTCTGTCAAGTATCAGCACTTATTTATCATGATTGTATATTTGATTTATTATACTGGTAAAATTTATGTTTAAATGGAAACAATTATATAGTGCATGCACTTAGTTTATCATAGATGTAGATGAATTTGATGTTATTCAACATGTAATTGAAAATAAATTATTATTGATACAACAATGAAGAATCAAAAAGAAACACGCAAAAGCTTGTTATTTTTAAATTATGACCACAGACCGCCTTTTTTAAGTTCTCAGTACAGCATGTTGTACTTGAATGATGTAAAAAATTCTTGTTATGTTCTGTGGACATAAATTGAAAATAACAAGTTTTTGCGTGTTTCTTCTTGATTATTCATTGTTGTATCAATAATCATTTATTTTCAATTACATGTTGAATAACATAGAATTCATCTACATCTATGATAAACTAAGTGCATGCACTATATAATTATTTCCATTCTCATGTCACTATTGTAATGTTTGTGATTCAATCAATAAATTATTATACGAGGGCACTGCTATCATCCCCCACAGGCTAGGCCTCAAGATGGTTTCATCAGATTGCATCTGTCATGTATCAGGTCCTATTAGTTATGATTTGTATATTTGATTTATTTTATGTTGAAATGCAGGTACTTATGATAGATAAGTTGACACTTTGTTAAATGATTTTCAATAAATTATTACAATGAATGCCTGTGGGGGCATATTGACAGCAGTGTCTTTTTAGTCTCTTTTAATTCTTATTAAAGGAAAATCCCAATTAAATGCTGTGAATCACCCCGAAGACTTCTGTTACTGCAAATATTGACAACAGGGTAAACAGCTAGATGGAAATTTGAAGAAACCTTCGGGGTGATTTTCAGCATTTATTTGGGATTTTCGTTTAATAATAATTATTCAATATCGGGGACCGAGCTTCGCTCTGGAGTACAAAAACATAAAATTATAACGAAAGAAGAAATTATAATAACATTCATACAGAAATGTTCTATCTAATCACATAAAATTGAGATTAATTTCTAGAGGAATGAAAAAATGTCCCTCACAAAGGCCCAGTTGCACAAAAGCCGGTTAAATTTCAATCCTGATTAGCTTCACGTGAACCAAATCAGAGAAGACCATTTCAAAAAGATGGATCTACGTACTGGAATTAATCAGGATTGAAAATAACCCGGCTTTTTGCAACCGGCTCTAAGTACCTGATTACAAAAGTTCAACAGCTGAGTCATAATTTTGACACAGTCCCACACAAATGAACTCGTTCACTCACTTCCATCACCAACAGACGACGAAATAATTATTATCAGCTGTTTTTCCAAGGATGAATAATAATTATCCTTTCAATGTCCTTCAGCGGGTTTTCCCAGGGATGAGACCTAGTGCAATCGATTTTTTTCTATAATAAACCTACTATCTTCTGAATTTCGTGAGAATCGTTAGAGCCGTTTTCGAGATCCGGTGAAATACAAACATCTAAACATATAAACAGAAGTTGCTCGTTTGGTAGTATAGGATTAATTAGCATTTGAACAAATGCAACTCCCAATTTATTTCCATCTTTCTATTCAATTTATAATTTATTTGGAAAATCGCTTTAAAAACCACTGTACTCACTGTATTTACAATGTCTTCTTCATAGAGACGATAGAAAAGACAGTACACTGAAGACAGCCTGATAACTTCTCTGAACAGAATCGTACTGCAGGTGCTGAATATGGGATGAATGCAGCAGTGCTTGATATTGGCGTGATTGTGGTACATGGAGGGAGCCATGTACTTCTCAATGTCAAACTGTACTTCCATCCTCGACAGTACAAGTGGTGTTTTACTACAAAATAAACATTATCAAACATGAAAACGATTTTGTTCAAATATATACATATTAATTTTTCAAAAACATTACAATATTGGACAGAAAAAACAGGCGCTAGAGCAAAACTTCTTCTCTTCCTAAATTTATTTCAATAAATTGTCTAAACCCCGAAGTAGTGTTATGCTCATCAAATTGAATATTTCCGCTTTTCACAAAACTAGATAACTGATATAAATTTCATAGTTATCATTTTCAATTATTGTGATGATTATGAGTGACTATGGCTGACTATGAGTGATATTCACTCACGATAGAGAATCCATAAATTTCTGAAGGATACATACAGAAAAGTTCATAATTTATTATGATTGTGAAACGTTTACAGAAAAGTGGTTCGATTACTCACTCAATAATGCAAAGACCGACAATGACATCACTGCAAAGTAGGACATACGATTCAAATGTAGTTTTGGGCGAAAATTGTGAGTCGAGAAAATCATCTCGAATCTTTTTATAATTGACCAGTTTGGAAGTCAGCATTAGAATGTTACTGAAATCATTGCGATTGGCAGCTCGCACCGTTTTCGCACTGAAAAATTAAAAAATATATATAAATAAATAGAGAAATGATATAGGTAAGTTGTAATTGGTCGGTTCAAGATGAGAAAAATACAAAATACTCACTCATATTATTCACAATCTGAAAATAAACTTAATACTAGAGGCAACAGTAGGAAAGACGGACAGGTTGAGGAGAAATAAATAAAACTAAGCAGGCATTGAAAACATAATTGATTTTTAAAGTCAATCTTACACTTAAAAAGCCCATTCCATAACGTTTCTGATTAAATTTAACTACTAACCTCAGTATGTAAGATCTGTGTAGAACGTAAACTTCATGAGGAAACCAAGTACCCATTTTTGGAATTAATCTCTGGAAAAATCAAGAAATGCTACAGCAATCGATATTAAGAATTTCAATTCAAAATATGAACTTGGGAAAAATAATAAAATTGATAAGAATTCTTGAAACAAAACATTTTATAATAAAGTATCTATGCTACAGCAATAGATACAACAGTGCTTGATATTGGCGTGATTGTGGTACATGGAGGGAGCCATGTACTTCTCAATGTCAAAATGTACTTCCATCCTCGACAGTACAAGTGGTGTTTTAGAAATGTATCAATTTAGAAAATGATATACTAGAAAAATCTGAATTATACTATTTGGTTGTAATTTCTTCATGTTAAAAATACAGTTGCAATAAAAAATAATCTTTGATTGTATTATTTATACCAAAAATTTAGAAATAAAGTATAAAGGTTGAGGTTTGTAAATAAAAATAAAAATAGAAATCCAAGTACCCTTTTCAAAATTGTTTACTCACACCATGTTGTGTACATGTTGTACTTGAATTTCTATTTTTATTTGTAATCAAGAGTAGCTCTAACGGAAAAAATACAAATTGATGTTTGATATATAATTGAAATAAGTGAAGGAAAATAGATTTTCAAGATAGTACTGAACCGATATTGCAATTAATAAATGTCGAAAGATAATTAAAGATAATTACAGCAAAATGGTCCACAATGGGAGGTATTGGATCACTGGTTGGAAAGCTGAGTATACAATAGTCAACATTGATAACTTCGAAAATAGCTTCCAGAAAATCATAAGAAAGCCTGTAAGAGAAAATCGAGGACATCAAGTAATTGATAGTCTACTTCTTCTGAACTAAATAATTAAAAACAAAGTAAATAAATTTGATTTGAAATTTGAATATACAAAGTATATCAAACTCAAGAGAAATTTGTTGATAATGTATTGTCAATCTCAATCAATGCAATTTAACTTCTTTTAAATTCTCAAATTCCAGTATATAGATCAATAATTGTGATCCAATTTATACTAAATCACTCATCCTCCCAGAATAATCACTTGAATTTAATAATATAAATTTTGAAATTACATTGATGACATATTTTCGGCTATATGAATTTCGATATATTACTATTAGTATTGACATTCGATAAGATTACTATTACTAAAATCTTATCATGTCTTATTCATGCGATTTTTCATGAAAATACTTGGAAGAGATGTTTAGGACTTCCAATTTTGAATAAGACCCGTTATTAATTAAGACGGACTCAATCAACAATAAGGGGCAAATGATATGGTATAAATGAAATAATAAACACTCACCGAAAATCAACACCTCTGAGCATCAGGAATATTTCGATCATAACAACATTTGGTTCTCCATAATAGACTGGCTCTATTGGAATATTACTGCTAACTTTGATTGGTGGTGGGTTACCTACAACAAAAATAATTTATTTTTGTCAGATATTATTACTTATAGACACGATTATCAGACCTGCCTACAGAAAAGAAAGATATGAATAATTATATTCTGTATAGATATGAATATGAACATTTTGAACATAGGTAGAGAGGATAGCCTTATTCATAACTTTCATGAATACCAAAAACTCATTTTGTATTTTCAAGATTAAATTCAAATTGTTTTCCCATGATCAGTTAATTCGAATATTCTCTTTAATTGGACCTGATACATATTTTATGAAGGAAAATTAAAAATTTAAATAATGCCCGAAAATGAAAATACTTACAATGAATATTCGAGAACATGGTACACACAATACTACAAAAATCTAAAAATCCCCCCAAAAAATGTATATAACAGAATAATTAGAAAATACATATTTCTCTGCAACATGACCTAGGAAAAGATATGTCCTTCATTATACAAAAAGTTTTACGGATTTTGTAAACTTCATACAGTAATTGTAGAAAGAGAATGCATGTGGAATCCTACTACTTGTAAAAATAATGCGTGTGGAATCTGATAATTATAGAAAGAATGCATCTAGAATATGGAAATATATAAGTTTAATGAATGTAAAACATACTCATCTCTATTTCCATGTGTAGAAAGTCTCTCCGAAACACATGATGAGTAAGAATGCCTTTAGATAGCCGGGGTTTCAGGTTGATTTTGAGTTTATCCGAGGATTGAAAGCTCAAATCGTTCTTGTCGATTAGTTGGGTGGGCCGACGTTTGGCAAAATCGCTGGAGAAAATAAAGCTCTGAGGCACAGCGATTTCTTCCATAATGTTCTCATCACTGGACGAACTTCGCAGAAAATCCTCGTCTGAGTCGACGTTGTAGCTTGACGATGACCGCGTGAACGAGCTTTCACGGGGAACCTCACTGCAAAATACTTATTTATTTATTGAGAATACAATACATGAAAATAATAGTACTACTCAAAGAGGTTTATAGCTTACAACTACTTCAATACACAACATGTACAGTACAAGCAAAAGATTACAATGAAAAGCTGCTACTTCCATACAATTAAGGTGTATAAAAACAAAAAAATATATACAAAATTTCTAATAATTTATTTTGATACTAGAGTTGTTTATTATTATAGAAATTACTAGTAGGCCTACCTTTTTTATTTTTAGGTCCGTTTGCACAGTAAAGGCTTAAACTTAATTTGATCAGTTGGTGGCTTCAACTCAAAATTAACCACGCTATATCGAACGAGACTTGATATGGATTTAATCCAGTTTGAAGTGTCACCGTAAAAACGGCACTAATATTAACACACCTAGTTTAGAGCACTCATGTCATTTCAAGTGTCAAAACTTTTTTATCACAAGCAATAGACATAGAATTTAATACAATTTTTATTAATTCAATAAAAATGCAATATCAACACACAAAAATGATAACCAATAATGCATTATAAAACCTGCATAGACTATAATATAGTCTGTGTGCGGGAGTAGTAATTGACTTATATAATGTGTAACAACATCCATTGACAAACCAATGGTCGGTGTGAATGAAAATTGATGGAAGGTGAAGTAATCTACACCTCTAGCCACCAGTAGCTTGCCGTCTTTACTTTCCCTGTCTGTAAGTCGCTTTACAGCCTATCCAGCGCTCAGGTACAGTCACGTTCAACAAAATCAACCAAATTAGGCGGAAATATTGTACACACATGCGCACTGATGCCAATAAATAAAACTGTTCAAGTTCCTTTTTCACTAGACATATAATTAACTGTAAATTTATTGTAAGAAATACTATAAAAAGAGTTAAACCACCAATATTCATTTAAAAACTCTCGGTGTAATGATTTAACAATTTGTAAGGAATACTATAAAAAGAGTTAAACTATTAATATTCATTTAAAAACTTTTTGTGTAATGACTTCAAGACTAGTTGAAAAGTAGTCCCATAGTACACTAAAAAAACCTTTTTTAGGCTTATATAAAATACATAGAAAATTGTTTTCGTATTTTATATAAAAAGGGTACTATGGGATTATTTTTCAACAAATCAAGTAGCCCTAATAAAATACGTAATTTCAAGACAAATACGATACTGGATGATATTCGTACCTAGAAATATCACTCGTAAAAAGATCATCGAGTTTCTCTGGAAGTTTTGGATAGTTCTCTTCAATTAGTTTCTCTCTTCTGCCGGGAGGAAACTGATCTTTTTCGTGGTGCACGTAGAATCCGTTAAACGCGGCTACCTCAAAATATTTATTCAAATTAGAAACACACACGTTACTGTTCAGTAACGCATAGCCCACAATTTTCTCGTTGGCCTGAAACCCAAAAGAAAAAACTGTGATCTTAAATCATAATTTTGAAAAATAGCAATGTTGATCTGTTATGTATTTATTCAATTATACAATGTGAAATTATTTATTGTGTTGGGTACTGCACACAGTAATTTTGTATTGAAATGAACTGTTCATTGTACTTCAATTTCTTAATTTATGTTTTTTTATAATGATTGACAAAGAAATTAAATTGATTCAATAATGATGTACTTACATCAAATTGATTGAAACGAATCAGAAATTATACGGTTGAGTAGCCTACATACTTTGATCAACTACAGTATTGTATGTCCTAGTTTTAAGCCAAATTTCAAACCTTATTCACGTTTACTAACACTAGACATACAAGTAACGTAGACGTCAGACAAAAAATATCATCCAATGCAATTTGAATGAGTATATTCACAAATACTGTATATTGTAGAATCTAGTATATCCGCACAGACAGAGGGAAAAGCAAGATCATATAGTGCATGGCCTAAACATCCAAAAAGTCTGGGAAAGGTTAAAATGAATACGGCTTCAAATTCCAACTTCATATTGTAGATTAGATGAATAACACATATTCCCTAAGTAGTCATTTCAGTTGACACTTCTGTCTCATACTTATAAAAAGAAATAATTACTTTTGAAAATGTTCATTTATTATAAAGTAAAAAATTATATTCATAATATAATATGTAATTGTATCCACAAATGGATAAATAAAAGTAAAATTAGTAATAGGATAATTTAAAAAATCATACATTCTACTACTGAAATTAACTAGTTCAACAATTAATGGGAGACCGGAAATCGAAGAAAACATAAGTATGACAACATAATCTAAAAAACATATTTTCTTGTGGATCTTACAAATGCAGTCAGCCCAATCCTATCCTTAGTTGAGAAGCGCACCAGTTCACTTATGAGATAATCTCCAAAAATTCTGCCCAGCTCAGGCGCTGTTCTGTTGAGTTCAGGCATTATATCAATGTTATCTTGTTCCCTGGAAAAGACAATTAGATTGATAGTATGATTACTCTATCGATAAATGAGAGTAATTGTGATAAATAGGTTTATATTGATTTTCTGTTATTTATTTACCTGGTGTGTAAGGTATCCATTATCAAATTTTTACAATAAAAGATGAAAAGCTATTCATATCTAAAAGATGAGAAGCTATTCCTATCCTTATCTAATCAATTTAAATATTCTAAATTTTTATGGTTATGATTTTTTGAATATTCTGTTGAAAGTAAAAGTGAACTTTTTCTTATTTCGGACCATGTTGGTCCTCTAAATTCGGGAAAGAAATAGTGAAGGAATCACCCGGTTTTTTCTCACACAATTATTTCAATGATGAATAATTTTACTTGCATACATTGAATATAATATTTTATCCATTAAACGAAAATTACATCCATGCTCTTCAATAATAACAAGAAATAAAAATTCAAAATCCAACTGATTTTGAAACCTTGAAAAATGTGTACTATAAGAATTTCAAAAGTTACCTCATCCAAATTCTGAAGACTTTGATCAAAACTTTGTTTGACAGTTTTGATCAAAACTTTCAAGATTATTGGAAAATACCATTCGATCATTATTTTTTTTAATGATAACCCACTAAATATGTTATGTTTTGGTAATAATTACACTTTTCATTCGGAAAATACAGAACAAAACAATCTTCATAAGGATGAGGTAATAGGTAGGAGTAAAGTTGATAAAATAAAACATTCTGATAAATTCTGTAATAACAGAATAATAACTGATAATAACAGTAGGGAATTAATATTTAATAACATACGCCGTTTTCCGTATCTTCAAGGTTGGGATGTGCTTGAATCTCAAATTTTGATACATAATTTGATCCGAGTCACTGATCGATTTCCTTGGGTTGATTTTCAGAAAAATCTTTTCAACACAATTTGCTGTAAGTGATGCATAATTTTCGCTCATTTTGGTGTTGAAAACATAAAAATTATAGAGAAAAATTCTAAGGAACTCCATTTTATTACCTAAGTTATCAGGGAATTGTTATGATTACTCTCATTACTTTTATTTATAAGATACGATTTCATTAATCATTTTAGATTCTCATATATAATTTCTAGTTCCAAGCTTATTCTAAGCAATTCTAAGCTTGAAATATGGGAGAAAATATTATACCCTATTGATAAAGAAATCATTAGCCTACCAAGGATATTTTCGTACATTTAATGGCCTGTCATTTTCGACTGATTACAGTCGAATTTTTTCGGCTTTAAACTTAGATTGGCAGCTAGTATCGAATCAACATATCGAATTGGAACTCTACTTACGGCAATCGACCCCAGGTGGTTTAACAAGAAAAATTTGTTTCAGCATGAAAGTATTGATGTACAAAAAAGTGAGAAACGGCTCCAGAAAGTGATTTTCATATTTTTCATCCCACAGTAGCATACGAACGAACATGGTGTTAGTGTAGGTACAGTCTTCTATCCTATAAAAGAATTTCGATAAAATAAAATGAAAACCACTCTTGACAAAGGATGCAAGTATTCAAATATTGATGCAGTATTATGTTCTTCGTGATTTCAATATTGAATCAAGATGATTGAAAATTATAATGTATTTAACGTGCATTCGAGGTGCATTTAAGGATAAGTATTCAAATATTGATGCAATATATGTTCTTCGTGATTTCAATATTGATTCAAGATTATAGAAAATTATAATGTATTTAACGTGTATTCAAGGTGCATTTAAGGATAATGTATTTGATATCTTCTAGATGCTATATGCTAGTAAGTTTATATGCTAGAGATATTATAAGAATCTATACATCTGAAAGATATTCTATGAATATTCAAAATCTTACCCATATAAGTCATGAATCCACACATCCCAACTGGAAGGAGGTAGTGAGGGAAGGGGAGGGTCATTCTGAATAGCTATGAATGCCACCAACTTATTGTCTTTTGATATCTGAACTATGCAAGCATTTGAATATTCACTGAAATAATAACAGAAAAAAATAATCTTAGTAGTGGAACCCTTAATAAATCCATTTAGTTTTTCAATTTCTTTCTCGTTGAGGATGTATACAAATAATAAAGAGGCCCTGAATAGATAGTTTCAATAATAATATTATCAAAGCACAAATAAAAATTTAGGAGAAAATTGAATTAATATTTGGAAATATTATTCCTTGTCATGATAAGTCTATCTAAAATTAAATTGATCTAATACTGTTCAAGTAGGAAATTACAGCGTTTTTCATGACAAATAAATAATTATAGAGTGTTTATTTGAACTACAATGATGTGAGTCAATTGTGTACAAACCTACACAGAGTACAGTACTGTACATACAAAATCAATTTATTATGTGAATTGAAATTAAGTTATTGGATATTTCTAACATTCTTCAGACGTCAAAGATTACAAATCTTCACACATAGATGTATGTTTCCGTCAGAGGATGTGTAACCACCCCCAGATGAGAGTAGAAGAGAGATCTCTAAATACTTAATGGGCGAGTCATGGGACTTATAAACAACAAAATTTGCATTCTATTCAATTTCGAAATTTATTTAATAATTTAAACTGCTAGAATTTCAACAACAAAATAATAATCGAAAACATTCTATTGCATATTCTATAAGACGAGAAAACTATCTTTAAAACTTTGCTAATTTTTCGTCTGGAATTCTAACTGTTCACGAAGGTCATTTTACTATTTTTTTTTATAAAAATATGTATATTAAAAAAAATTATAACTATTATAAAAATATGGACTTGGTCATTCAAGGGGTGAGGTAGAAAATATAATGGCACTCACGATCGTTCAAATTATATATCTATCACTATTAGAACTTTCACTACACTAGGATGTTCTCACTAATATTTTCAATAAAAATTACACATTCACTACAAACAATTAAAATACTTCAATTTATCCCGCGATGAAAACTACCGTAATGCATTTTAACAAATTTAGACAACAAGCACGTTAATTGAGGGCCCTCGAGGCCCGAGGCTACCTCTGGCTTTTAATCTGTTTCGATTCGCGGCTTGATTGTGACTGAACTTTTCCACGCAAATTATGTTCCCCTTCCACCAACGAGACGACGTTCCACGTGGAGACAGAGCACAATTCCGTGGGAAAGGGAAATGCAAGTTTGAAATATTCCCGAATACTTTGTGTATTTTCCATCGCTAATGGAAATACAGTTCCGTGAGAATATTTCAACCCTGCATAAAATTTGAGTCTTCCCGGACGCGCAAGTTAGCTAAGTCTTAATGTGAGAAAATTATTTTCAACAGAAAAATAAATTTCTCACGATAAAAATTTACACACAAAATTCACCTACAAGATCACTGAAGTCTCATTTTTGAAGTCCTAATTCTACACTTTTCGAATGAACCCATACTAAATTCAACTCTATGAAAACACAAACCCATAATTAATTTATTTCAATATCATAACCATTACAGATGAATTACTCTTGTAATTTTATGTGATTAATATACATCTCAATCCATGTGTTTTATCTTGACCAATAACTGATTTTTCGTCCGAAGAATAGAGTAGGAATATTTATTAACCAGTAAACGCATGAAAAGTCCTTATCACGAGCAAAATGCATGGATTTTATCTTATTCATAGGTGAAATTTTTATAATGTTATACATACAGGTCTGCAATTCTCTAAATAATGGAACAGTAGGGAATTCAAATCCATGTTATTTTATCAGAAAATAATAATTGAAGAAAGTGATACGCAGATTTAGGGAGAAGAAGTCTAACAGTAAGGGCCGTTTGCACAGTCGAAGCTTAAACTGAATTAAGTCAGCTGGTGGCTTAAACTCAAAATGAAACAAATTTTAACAAACGAGACTTGATACGGATTTAATCTAGTTTAAAATTAAATTTAGTTTAAATTGTCACTGTGCAACCATCCCTAAGTGATTTACTAGTAGGAGTACCAGTAAGAATTGGAGAAGTACAATAAATAGAAATCATTTCAAAATACTCACAAGTAATAAGATAAACTTTTATCACCAAACAATTTCATTGTTCGATCGTTTATTAATCTCTCCAATTCACTCAGATCTGAATATCTGGCTGGACGAAGATATGTTCTAGCAGCTGTAGCCTGAAAATATTCAACGAAATATTTATGGAATCAATCAATTATATACAATAGGAAACAAGGACAGCCAAAGATGAGCAACAAGACCAAGATCAAGATAAAGATAAAGATATGTCGATGAATTAATTCATAATTATTCTCCAATTAAGTATTTCGAGGACTGCTTGGAAGTTTAATTACAAAGGATAATTATAATTTGAGAACAGTAGATAAGTACATTTCATATAATTTGCAGTAACAAGGTTCACCAATTCAAATGATCAGGTTAGACTAGTTCTATTAGAAATAAAAGCCTATTCAATTTGTTCTATTCCAAAATACTTCTAAATTAATAAAACAAATATGTTCCTGAAATATGTGAATTACTGTATAAATCTATTCATACATAATCAAAGATGTTAGACTAATTGTACGTCAATCAAATTAAACCGTGATTAATCGCTGATTAAAAAACGTCTTTTGCTTGTTCTCTTGGCATTAATTTTGGATGACATAATTTAACCACGGTTGAATTCAATATTACTAGGTATAACTGGGAGAATGACAACTACCTTTTCATTGATTAAATCCGTCTTGAAGAATTGGAACCGACTTGAATCATCATTCATGGTCAACCGAGACATCATTTCGTCAACACTATCAGCCTTTTGCCGGCTTTTCCTTGGACCAGGGTCTAGAAAACTATCTTTGCTGACTACTTCCGACGATTTTTCCTCCAAAGGAAACCAACTGGCAGCAGCTGGATGCATATTTCTCATCGATTTTGAAGAAGTCACAGATTTTTGGTCTTTTTTACTGATCGAGAACCTCACTGACCTTTGAACGGAGGAAGTTTGGCTGATTTCCTCGTGATCTTGTTTAGGTACAAAACTCGATAACAAATCGATCAACTCTTCATTTCTCATTTCATCCAGCTCCTCAAATTCAAATTTCGCAGAATCGTCATGTTTCACTTCAGATAGCTTTTTAGTTATGACGTTCAGCAATTCAGATTCTCTTGGTTTTCTTACACTACTTTTCCTCTCGTGTTTTCCTTCTCTCTTACCCACCATCTTCTCAATAATTTTCTTATATGCTCTACTATTAACCAACTCGTCAATCTCCTCTTCAGTGTGGGAGTTCCTCCTTCTAAATTCTCTTATCATATTATGCATTTTAGCTTCAGACGACTTGAAACGTGAGTTCTCCTCTAGTTTCTGCCTTCTGACTGCTTCAACACATTTACTAGGGATTTTTGGTGTTTTCCTATAGAGTCTCACATCTTTACATTCATTAAAATTGATTATTTTATCTCTCAACTCAGTCATCAAATTCTTAACACGTTTACTCTCGGGGTTATCAATTTCCAAAGTTAAATTTTCTTTGAACTCAGGAGACAATTCCAATTTTTTCAACTCATTCTCAACATTTTCATTATTACTTCCCAAGTTCTTTTTTATACCTGTCACGAGAAGAAACTTGATGAGCGGATCACTACTTCTTACACTTTTTCCAGATTCTTGTGATTCAAATAGGGAAGAGCTTCCAAAGCTGACATTTTTACGGCTTTGATCATCGATTTTCGATACGCTATCCTTCTCTTGCTCTACAGTATAATCTATAGAAGAATTTTCCCTCTCTCTCATACTCGATTCGTCGTCAAAAGTATCTATAGAATCATCATTAAGATTTAAAATGAACTTTCTTTTTCGTCTTTCAGCAATACACTCCTTAATTTTCTTTGTTAGAACATAATTTGAGTGAGGAAAATCAGGGTAATTGTACTCCTGTGTTTTTTCTTCTTTCAAAACTTGTTTTTCCTCGATTAATACACGAATCCTTTCCAAAGCTGACGAAAACTCTGGGAATTCGTTATTCATCCTCGAAAGCTTATCATTCAAAGTAGATTCCCCATCTACTATATCAACAACAGTATTCAGTCGACCGACAATGTCAAACAATTTTGGATTTTCGTTTTGAAGTTCCTTTAACCTCCTGTTGACTATTGAAAGGTAATTCTGCAATATACACAGTTCATAGTCTTCCGGTATGATCGTACCTTCAAAGTACTTTTTGACAATGAGTTTGGAGATTGCATATTTTATCTGCAGTAAAGCCATGTGTTCTCTAGCCTTGACTACGGCATCGCTGCTTTTTAAACTTTTCTCTTCAACCTCAATCGATTCCAAGTCCAGCGGAATTTCCTCTTCTTCTCTGGATGAGTCACTATACAATTTATTGTATGTGATGCTCATTATGCTTCTTGATAAATTTTCAAATATTGCTAGTTTTAGATGTTTCTAAGATTCCGAGGTTCTTTATTTCCAATGAGTTATTGGTAAAAATATTTTTTTGAAGTTTTTTCTTGAACCTTGATATAATATGCAATATATTCTGAAACTGTGCAATATAATTTTAATATTTTTCCTTTTAATAATATATGAATACATAAAATTGGAATTTAATCATTCATTCAAAAATACGGATTTACTAGTTTGAAAACGTTAAAATTTGTAGGCAAGTACAGGAGTTGTTTCTTAGTTATATGCACTAAGAACAAATCTAAAAACATTTTTAAACATAAGCCTAAAATTGGCGTTTTTCTACGTTTTAACAGCTTTTTTATAATTCACAGAGATTAAGAGTTTAAACTCGACTCACAGGTTTAGCTCAGTTAACGGCAGTGATTTAGAGGGGTTTGTTTTAATAAGCTATATTTTCCAAATTGATCAAATAAATTAGGAATTAGAAGAGTTGGATATGAATGTTCAATAAGTTCTTCACATAATTTCCAATTTTTCAAATTTTATAAAACTATCTTGTTAGACAATGAGAGGTTTTGCAAACAAGTTGCACAAATAGCTATTTTGAACATCCTATCTTGAATAATTCAAAAGGTGTGACTTGATGAAAAAGAGATTAAAAATGCATTTATTCATAAAATTGAAGAAAAATCTGCTTTGACAGATCTTTGATTAAACTTGGAAATTTAAAAATAGTGATGTAGTCACATTATTACAGAAAACAATAAATTTTATGCCTGAAATTAGATTTCTGAACATAATTTGCTACTTATACACTACAAACCATAATCCATTAAGCTGGGTTTACACCAAAGTTATAAAGAAAATGTTAATAGCATAATCCTTATAGATTCTATAAGAATGAACGGAACTTGACAAACACATTTGTTCATCATGTGTATGATAATATATGTTCAATATAATAGAACCTATAAACAATAAGTTATTAACATTTTGTTATAAACTTTGGCGTAAACGCAGCTCAAGTAAATTTGTATGGCTTTTGTTGGTGGGAAGTCCCTTGTGGGAAGGTCCCATCTCACCTGAATATATAATTTAGGCCATCAATAGGCCTAAATACATTATACACACTAAAAAAAACTTCCTACTATAAGCACTTAAAAATTATAACCATTTTTAGCCAGAGGAAGAATAATATATCCTAAAACCCAACTTGATAAGATAAAAATACTACAATAAAACCTGAGATATAGTAGCTTTGATACGATTTTAGTATAACTATACTCACTGTGTTAAACTAAGATTTTAGTTTAGTTTTGAAGATATTTGTAAATGATAAAAATAAATCACTATCCAAGCTATTTTGATTGCTTAGAAGAAAGCGATCAAAGGCAAAAACAACAGGTATTTTGAATACATTGAAACAGCTGTCAAATTACTCATCCATACCACAGTAACTATGTATCCATAGTTATATAATTACTGTATTCCACAGTATTGAATACTGCGCATGTGATGATGGTAGTAGCTGTTTTTACATACACACACACCACCGATTTTTTGATGACATGACACTCCGAATGTCCTCCGAGTGCTAAACAACACACTGAACTATCTGATTATCACACACACTGATTGGCTGAGAATCATCTTTTGGTAACCATTCCGAATGTCGGCCGTAAAGTGTAAAAACCAACGTATACCAACAATCGGTAAATTCAGCCGATTTGATGACATTTAACCAATCTGGGTGTTGTTGCAAAAAAGTCACTGAATCGTGTGACTCAATTTATGTCCACCAGTACAGAGTATGGAGATCCTAGGTTTGGACAGGATCAGGAGATGTAGACGGTGTTGAACCTCCAACTCTGGAGGAAACTATTGAGGCCACTAAGCTGCTAAGAAACAATAAAGCTCCCGGAACAGATGGAATTCCAGGTGAACTATGGAAGCATGGAGGCATGCAAATAATTATACAGACGGCTTCACAAGCTTATTGAGCAGGTATGGTGTGAAGAACAGCTCCCAGATGAATGGAAGAAAAGTATTATTTGTCCCATTTACAAAAAGGGAGACAAACTAGACTGCCGAAACTATAGAGGAATATATCTGTTGAACACAACATATAAAATATTCACCACATCATTAAAAACACGATTAGGGGTGTATGTGGAAAACATAATAGGAGAATACCAGGCAGGATTCAGGCCAGGTAGATCAACTACTGATCAATTATTCACCCTCCGACAGATTACAGAAAAATGCTGGGGAAACAATTTAGATATATTCGCAATGTTTTTCGACTTCAGGCAGGCCTATGACAGCATCACAAGAGACAGGCTGTATACAATCATGTTGGACTTCAACATACCATCAAAGCTGGTGAGGCTAGTCAGAGCCAAAATGGAGAATACGGTTGCCAAGTAAGAGTGGCTGGAGAGCTGACAGAATATTTCGAAACGAAGCATAGCCTAAAGCAAGGAGATGGAATTGAACCAATGCTCTTTAGCTTGGCATTAGAGCATGCAATAAGGAGGACTTGGGACTTGGGAGGAGGTGGAACACTGATAATGAAGTCAGTCCAAATACTAGGCTATGCAAATGATATTGGCATACTTGGTAAATCTATGATGGCTGTGAAAAATGTAGCAATGAGTTGGAGGAGGGTGCATCTGATGTTGGGCTGGAGATAAACACTGAAAAAACAAAAGTATTGCTCCAGAGTAGACAGCATCGAAATAAACTCGGACAAATCATGGAATGTGGAGGGAAGCACTATGAAGTAGTTGACAATTTCACTTACCTAGGGAGTTGCATAACGGATACTAATGAGGAACTGAAATAAGTTCAAAAAGTTATCACTGCAGCCAACCGCACATTTTTCTCCCTTATATGCATATTTAAAGCTAGGAATGTACACCGTGAATGCAAGATAAAACTATATAAAAGCATTATAAGGACAGTGGTGTGTTACGGAAGTGAGACATGGACAATGACAGCCAGAACAGCAGACCTGTTGAATGTATTTGAGAGAAAGATGCTGCGAAGAATATATGGACCGGTGTGTGAGGCAGGACAGTGGCGTATCCGTACTAATGCAGAGTTAGCAACACTCTATAGAGAACCCCCACTATCGGCCCACATAAGATTGATGCGGCTCCGATGGGCAGGACATTTACAACGGATGCCAGATATACGTGTGCCAAGGAAGGTATTCGTGGGACAGCCTGGAGGAAGGAGACCTGTTGGAAGACCAAGAGAGCGATGGGAGGATAGAGTGGCTAAGGACGCTAGGGAAATGTTACGTGTGAGCAGATGGAAAGGTGCAGCAATGGATAGAGATGGCTGGAGGCAAAGTTTAATTGAGGCCAAAGCTCGATTTGGGCTGTAGCGCCATTGGAGAGAGATTGATTGATTGTTTTATTTTTCTCCTGGCAGGGTTGAAACCATTTGGTTCCCTCTACCACCCAACCAGGCCAACACAATTACATAGCATATAGAGAGAGAGTACAGAGTATGGTATTTATGAGAAACTTGTTTTTTATCTATAAAACATGATGAAGATATTCCCAAACCAAGCATAAATCAATATGAAGAAAACATTATAAAAATTCATGCTCCATATTCTATTAAAATTTTCGTCAAAAAGCCCACCATACGTAAAATTAATGTTAATTAATTGAGTGATTGATTTAGATGCAGATCAAATTTATTGAAAAGAATCAAGCATTGATTCCTTGAATTATTCAGTTGATGTTGCATTATGAAGGAATAGCTGCTAAGCCTCAGCGATAACTAGGCGTTTAAAACCTTTATTTGACAAAGATTATCTATTTAGAATCAAGCACCTGTTTCACAAAAACTTTCATAAGAACAAGTCCTGAACCTGTAATAGATGAGAATTCCACCAGAACACTGGACGTGATAGATGAATTTTTACGTCCAAAAATTTGCAAACTCTCTGGAAAGACTCTCATTTATACTCTGTAGACTTCAAATTGACAGAATCTGAATTTATTGTTTCTACAGCCCTTGAAGAAAATGATGCAAAAATATCTTATTATTTAACGAAATTTACAAAATAATGATTTACAATGACTTTTATTTACTTGATTTATCATTCACAGCCAAAATATAGAACTACGTTAATTATTGCAGTTTTTTTCGAAAAAAATGCATCTTCATAAATTTTAGAATTATATTTCCAGCAAGTGTTCTTTCGTGATTGCACCTGGAAAATTATGTTCACTTGAGAATATTGATTTTTTCCATGTTGCTCATAATAGTCTACAATTTGAACAAGATCTAAATAAAAATAGGAAGACTCAAGAATTGTAAATTCAATTATACCAAATCTACAGCACAAAGCACATTAATATCTCTACTTGAATTGACAAGAAAGTACAAACAGCTTTGTCAAGAAGCAAACCAATAAGTCACTGTGAGTGCTAGACTAAAATTGAAACAACCAAATGAAAAGTGGTCGTTATCAAAACTAAGGTTAGCAGAACTATGAGAGCAGGTTTTTTGTTGATTTTGTATTCCATGACGAAACAGTTAAATCTGTTGAAAATCAATGAGTATTTAATATTTTTGATTAAACGTTTTTTTGGGAATACAAAAGCCTCTGTTGAAGTTAAGATACGTTTTTCAGAGATAGGTGGAGTGGGGTAATTGGGATCTCGGGGCTATCGGCATAACCTCTAGACTGTGTATTCCAAATTAAGGTTTAAAGCAGTTTTGGGCGAATGCCTGTTGTTTTTACCTGCATTGCCTCTATTGTCTATGAATAAATGAAATGAAATCACGGTTTTTTTTTATTTTGGGTTGAAAAAATAAAAATGATATTGATTATTAAACTACTTTATATTTCTACTGATTGATACATTCAAAATTGATTCAAAAATTGATAATCGCATTGAATTCTTTATAAATATTTAAATACACTAACTTTTTGGTTTATGAATGAGTATTTAAATATTTTCTTTTAAACAAATAAACTTACTTCTTGGTTGATAAATAATGTATTTAAATATTTACTTTGTAACAAAAAGTCCTAACTTCAACAGAGGCTTTTTGTTTCTCCAAAAAAAGTACGTTTAGTCAAAAATATAAAATACTCATAGATTTTCTGTCTTTTCTAGTAATTGTGAACGTTACACTGTACCAAATTACATTCGGTTTGTATTGAAATCAAGATTGGTTCCTCTATATAAATTATGTGCAGGTGGTATTTGAATTTTTATGAAATTACGTCATTTGGATGGAAAGTGTAAAATGCGTGCAGCAAAGTATGGTTCACAATCACTTTGGTTTTCGATAGAGCTGCTATTACTATAGTGAAGCATTTCTTATACATAGCATCAATGCTTCCAATTGAACCTAAGCTGAAAGATGATCTGACTATAGAGTACAGCACATCCATCAGACAGCGACAAACTACAAAAGGAAGCAACGTTTTGTGCTTTTCCATTCCCACTAATTACTTATAAACGAGAATTAGTTAACTGACGAGTTAACTGACGAGTTACCTGAATCAGACGATCCTAAATTTGTCTCTCCAAATTTCTTCAAAATGCTATAGATTCTCAACTATTTCCTCGGTTTTGGAAACATTCGTGTTATCTCAGTAGCCTTCTCCTGCACCACTCTCTGACAACTGAAAATCTCTGGATCCCTCAGCACCTGATTGTTTCCTCTCACTCTGTTGGCTTTCTCTATATTGTTCTCCATCCTCCTCTTCCTGAATGCTTTCTTCATTTCCAGATATGAGGCTGACTCTCCTATTTTCTTCTACGTAGTTATCATCCAGTTCATTTGATTGCTCATACAATGTAGAAGTTTTTACTAAAACCTCTCTAACGATATCTGTAAAAAGTATGTGAGAATAAAATCGAGAAATACAGTTGTTTACAATCCTAAAACACAAAGCACATCAGAAAAATATTCAATTTTCACAAATACTTCTCTACGATAACTGAAAAAATGATAGAAGAATAATATCGAGAAATTCAATTTATTACTTTCCTAAAACATCCAAGCACAAAAAATATTCAATTAAGAATGTGTTTTTCATGTTTTCCCATATTTGGTTTAGGACTGGAGCGTTTACATGTTGATTATCCTTTCACGATGAGGGGGATAGTGTCAGTTTTGCATGGGGTGGTTGGATTGGGGTTCCTAACTGGACATTATTAAGAAGCTCATAAAATATAATTAGCGGAGCTGACCACTACCTCCGTAAACAGTTTACGGTGGTAGTGAGCTGACGCATAGTTAACAAAATTGAATTATTTTATGCATCTCATTTTCATGAATTTTATTTCTTTCAAGACATCACGGATATTTGTTATTACTGTATTATCTCCATCTCAGTAGCTATACGATACGAGTTATATTCTCATTAAAATTACAAGCCTATACGTAATAATAATAAATCGTGTGACCTAGCTGGCTCAGGTCTGATGTCAGAGTTTTCAGATTGGATCTGATGGAACATCTGACATGACCTAACGATTTTCTAGGCGGCCGGGACCAACGATTAACGTGTCCATCCAAAAAACGGGAGTGATCCGAGAAAAATATATCGCCCGGGCCGGGATTTGAACCAGGGCCTTTGAATCACAAAGCTAGCATTTAATCCACTCGACTACCGCCACTCAGTCTATGCATTAAAAAAATTATAATGTATTAAGATGAAAAATGAAAATATTGTTCATGCTCAAAATACCTGATAATATATCTCTGTTATCAACCACTTTTCTCATTTCTAGGGTTACTTCTTGCATAATCCAGCTCAAAAAGTTATTTTCCACATCTGAAAAATATAGGAAAGTGGATAAAGTAACTAATAGAGCAATATTCTCAAAAGAAGTTGATCAAGATAAGTTAGAATTGAAGTGACATAAATAGCATTAAAATATCATCAGTATTCAAGTTATATAAGTGATACAGCATCATTCTATAGTATTCAAAAGTCTGCATGGAATAAGTGAAGTCATTGCTTTGTTTTAAATGTATAAATGAATATGAATCCTGAAATAAAATGCCAAAAATAAGAGAAAACGTAACTGAACTCGAAACAACACAATAAAATACTTGAATTGTTGTTGACACTACTTGAAAATGGCATAAGTGCTCAAAGCTAGTTGGGTTTATATGAAACATAATATAAAGAGAGTACTAGTAATTTTTTATAATGATTAAACAAGAAAATGAATTTACTATTCATTTATAACGTCGAAAACAATACAGTTATATTTAAAAGAGAAAACAGGCGCTAGCCCAAATCTTCTCCTCTCCTTAAATTCAGCAGTAGCCAGTAGTGAGTACAGCAGTAAGTACAATGAATGTACTTGCAAAGTATACAATAAAGTGTATAATAGATTTACTGATAATAGTAGTAGGCCAACCTTCTTTGATATTATCTCTGAGATATCCAGAGAGATTGAGTCCCTCTAGCACAGATGGCAGGAGGTCAGCAATGTAACCAGTGGTCAGTACAGCGGCCGCCACGCGCTCCTCAACTTCCTTCTGCAATTCACAGGCTCTCATGTGCTCCGTAATACGACGATCCTACGAAAAAAACAAATATTGCATCAATTGTGAAAGTAAAAAAATATATTTATTATTATTTTGTTAAAAGTACAATGACTTGCGGAAAGGATCAACAGGCTCAATTTCAAACCTGTTCCCATTCCAATTTAGACAACACACAGTCCAAAATATAGATTATGAGAGTCACATTTTAAAATAAACAAATCACATCACAAAACCAAGAAAGCAAAAAATTTGTAATTTAGTATGAATCAATTTTGTTAATATGAATATAAAATGAGAGAGGAATCAGAAATAAATAACTGAAAATGTTAAAAAATCTCATAAACTTGAGAATTTAAGAGCCGGAAAACCACACGCACAACTTACTACATCCAAATAAGATATTAATCGCTTTCAATCAATACATTCATTAGGAATATTTTGTAAATCTCAATCTTATCTAAATTGATGTTTCATTGTAGTGAGGTCCACGTTATGATGGCATTTCTACCTCAAAAATGTTGCCACATCGTTGTTTTAGAATGTAGAAATATAATTATTTAACAAAATATTCAATCTCAATTATAAAAATTCATCATTGAATCATTGAAAAATATAATTTCTTGGCGATTAAAATATAATTTATAATTACTAACAAGAATGAACACTGGATAGTTAGGCCTAATATATTACATAAGATATACTAGCATCAGCCATCCTCTATAGAAGGTAGTAGAAAGGCGGAGAATCGTCAACATATTCTTATCTTGAATGAAAAAGACTAAGAAATTGTCAAAAACCACAGATTGATTGATACTTATAGCTAGAAAAAGATATTCTTATCTTTTTTCAGTGATATTATAAAGTGTCCTCACTATAATTTCAATTCTTCAAGAGCCATATTCAAGTGTGGTCACAACAAACATCGCCAAGTACCCTCTACTTTATTATAACACAACTAGTTTCAACTCTTCAAGAGCAATTTTCAAGTGTAAATTACAATAAATCCAGTACATTAGTCAATTTAGATTTGAAAATGGCTGTTGGAGAGTTGAAACTAGTCGTATTATAATAAAATAAGGGGGACTTGATAATTTTATTGTGTTTCGCCAGTCTATCTAACCTCTATCTAACTATGTATCTAATTACAATGTGTGTATCTTTGCAGATCGGTGTCCCGTATGAAACCAACCTTCTCCTGTCGTTTCCTGGTCTCCTCTTCCTCAAGCCGCTCATACTCGGCCTCTTCAGCGGCCTTGATCTCCCTCAGCCGGCGCTGGTTGGCTCTGATGCTGGCCAGCTGGTCTTCCTCCAGCACCTCTATGATCGCCTGCTCCAGGGTGGCTCCGACCAGCACCTCTAGGATCGGTCTCACCTCCACATCAAAGTCAAACAGCTGCCACAAATAATAGACAATCAATTGACAACTGACATTATAAAATTGAATAGATAAATTATAAAACAATATCAAAACGAACAATAAATACAACAGTGTTTGTAGTGAATGTGCCGTTGTGGTAGATCAAGTTGGAGCAATTAAACCTATATATTTAATAGTTTTCTTCAACTGCTTATTATTAAATCACCTTTTGCTATTAGAAAAAACGACTAACAGTCAGATATTTTACAATAAATGAATTAATCACTCACTGTGACAACGAGATCTTTCGGCAGGTTCGCCATCTTCTTGGTTGAAGATGGACCCATACAACCAAGATGGCGGACCTGCCGAAAGATCTCGTTGTCACAGTGAGTGATTAATTCATTTATTGTAAAATATCTGACTGCTAGTCGTTTTTACTAATAGCAAGAAGTGATTTAATAGTTCATTAGATTATTTTTCAATTTTAAGTTCTTAATAATATTATTTCTAAATCATTTGTGTCATACTTTTTGTGTAAATGAGGTTTGTTTTGGCGTTTAGCTGTAAACCTCTTCGAGTTGTACTTTTTTCATGTAATGTATTCTCAATAAATAAATAAATAGTAAGCGTTCTATATTGAATCAATTTCAAAAAGAGACAATGAACAAAATTTGATAACATAGTTTGCGGTTAATGTGATGTAGAGCTAGATCAAGTTGGGACCATTGAATCTATATATTTGATAGTTCGTTAGATTTAATAAGCGTCCTCTACTAAATCAATGTTAAAACGAACAATAAACAAAATTTGATAATAGTTTGTAGTGGATGTGATGTTGTGGTAGATCAACTTGGAGTCATATTTAATAGTTCATTCGATTTGTAAAGCGTCATATATTGAAACGAACAATAAATGAAATTTGATAGCATAGTTTGTAGTGAATATGATGTTGTGGTAGATCAAGTTAGAATCACTAAACCTATATTTAATTTTTTTCAAATTTATTTATTGCCTCAGAAAATAATACAAAAACAATACATAATATTAACTAATTCACTTGAAAATTTCAAAGTACAAACAATTTTTTTTGTTATTTCTATTAAAACTAGTCACTAGGACTAACCATTAATTTTGTTCTGTTATTTCTTATCCTAAATTAATTTTTATTGCTAAAGTGTTCCAGTGAAGCCTACAGTTCCAATCTATAATTTCACTACACTTTTATTCAATATACTTTTTTCACTCCACTAGCACTACACCAACTCGAAGGGCTTTGTTCTCTTCAACCTCCTAGTGAGTTCAGTGTTGTCTAGTAGTTGGATGACTTCGGTGTTGTCGTGTTGATGAAGACGTGACTCATGATGGGCTGCCAATCGTCTTATCTCACAGGTCACATAGGGGATGTGCAAATCTCGGTTCAAATCGCTGTTCCTTATGTACCAGGGCGCATTCACCATGTTCCGCAGTACTTTGTTTTGGAATGTTTGAATCTGACTGATGTTAGAAGTTCTAGAGCAGGCCCAAAGCTGAATTCCATACGTCCAGACAGGTTTTAGAATTTGTTTGTAAATCAATAACTTGTTGTCCAATGAGAGATGTGATTGACGGCCCAACAGCCAATAGATTTTACTGTATTTCAGTCCTAGCTCGCTCCTTTTCATCTTGATATGCTCTTTCCATTTCAACTTGGCGTCAAGAGTCATTCCAAGGTATTTTGCTGTGTTGCTGTGTGGTACTACATCCCCATTCAGATTTATTCGAATCGAGTCATTGATAATTTTGTTTGTGAAGTTGATATGAATGAACTTCATCTCATTCAATCGAATTCTCCATTTTTTGGTCCAGTCACTGAATCTGTTGCTAGCATTCTGTAGTTTTGTGGCTGCTTCTTGTACTGTTTCCCCTTCTGCCAGTATTGCACTATCATCAGCAAAAGTAGCTATTGTCACTGCATCCAATTCAGGAAGATCGCTTGTGTACAGCACATAAAGAACTGGTCCAAGAACACTACCCTGTGGAACTCCAGCCCTTATTTCCTTCAATTCGGAGACGTCGTCACCTTGTTTTACTCACAAACAAAATGTTAAGATTAATCGGCGAAGCTCTCAATTTGGATCACGTAGATCCTGGTAGTAGATATCCGTATTCAATAAAACGACTTGAAATTGTCGTAACCAATCATTTTTAAAAATTCAGAAATTAGTTTCGGCTGCTCACCATTATTATTTATTTATTTACTCCTCAATGATAGAAAAACATAATCATAAAATAATTAGAAATGAGTAAACAGGCTTACTACATAATAATTCAAGATAGAGTTTGTTGATGCAAGCCAAATTGTTTTCTCAATTTTTTAGATAAAAAGTGGTTGAGTAAATGTCAATTAGGTTTTGTCAGTTTTATTCCAGAACAAACAATGGAGTAATTTGAATTTGTAAGGTAACATGTAATTGATTCTGAATGGAACCAATAAGGGTACTTGATAAGTACCAATAAGGTACTTATAATACCAATAAGGTACCTAGAACCTCAACGATAAAAATGTATTATCACTTGTGTAAAACAATTTTTCCGTTTTAATTTTTATTTCATTCCTTTCTAGTAAATTTTCGTTATTTTTCCTTTTTTTAAATTCTCTATCAAAATCTGATGTATATTTCTTATTTTCTTTTTGAACTTTGTATTTGTTTTCTTTCATCTTATACTTAAAATCTTTAAAGATTACTATATTTATTTTGTCTAAGTTTATTCATCTTTTATAACTCGTTTTTTTGTAACTGGGCACCCGCCGAAAAACCGTCAGGTTTGGCAGGACCCTCAATTGTTTGAATTGCGAATAAAAATTTTGATTTGATGGAAGCAATAAATCAAGACATTTATCTATCATGCTTCTCTTTGTCATATTATTACTATCTTATACTAACTTAGGATACTACAACATAGAATATGAATATCTTAAAAAACGTTTAATCAAGTAGTTTTTATGAAGTATTTACTACAATCTCAGACTGTGAGATTCTCTTATTCTTCTTGTAGAAATTAAATGTTTTTTTTTCAGATTTTATACATTATTATATACAGCAAAGGCTGGCAGAAGGCCTGAAAGCCATTGCTGTAGAAAATTTATCAAATAATTATGTATTATTTTTGTTGTAGTTTATGTCAATAACGAATTTTTAATAAATTAATTACGGCAAAGGCATTAATTTAACGAGAATCCATGCCGAACAAAAGCTTATGTAGTGTCATTCATCGATACTCATCTATTATTTTTGTTGCCAATATTCACCGATAACACTGTTGTTGATGTTGATCATCTTTCAAATACCGTTGTGTTATATTTTATTGTATCTAATTACATTTCAATATAATAATTGTTCCGTGCTATCACTATTATATACAGTTGAGAACGCACCTCTCCTGGCATAATCTGAGTAGCAACATCAGTTCCCACTTTCGCAGGAATAAATGGAGGAGAGTCCGGCCGATCATGGAATATGGATGTCTGAATGCTCACATTATTCGTCGTTGGGTTATCAAATAGCTGTAGAAATATCAAAAGATGAACATGAAAGAGCACAACAAGCTAAAAAGAAATAGGACATTATTCTAGACTAATATTTGAAATGCTATTGGATTTTTCCTATTGATTACATAAAACTGTATTCGCACACAACAGTGAGAGTAAACGGTGAAAATATAGGCTAATTCCCACAAGTACTAATAATTGAACTATTCCCACTTAGCTTGGCCGAGTGAGTACGAATAATATCATTAGAACTTATAGGAATTATATGTTCACTGTTCACTGACACTTTTGGGTGCGAATCCAGCTCAAGTATGCGAGATGTAGGCTACTATTCTTCTCATTATTAGTCATACATTTTTTAGAATTATTATAACCAAAACTGAACTCATACCAATCTTCATCCTACTATTGAAAAGTTGAAGGAATAATATTATGTAGCTTAAATTATTATTATTTTTTTAAATCTCATTCTCACCAACAGGATGAGAATTAACAAGCAGTATTCTTAGTCTTTGATGTTCAAAAATGCTTTCAATGTATAATTTGAATCATAGCATGAAGTAATTGAACTTGAAGATTTGTCTTCATTTCTTAGTAATTGCAAGAATTTTCACTATTTTAAATACGCGAGTGGCTGTAGTCGAGTGAATTAGTGTTTGGGCCGATTTCCAAAATACGGACCAATTAGATGCTGGCTTTATAATTTAGAGACCTGGTTCGAATCACGGCCGGGGTTACATTTTTTCTCGGGTCACACCCGTGTGTGTTGCCAGAACATTATCGCAGGTTCATGGCGACCCATCTTCGGATGTTTTTCCAAAGTGTTCAAAGTGAATCTCAATATATGGGTAGATTTTATACAGTACACTATTACAACTTCTTAGTGATTGACTGTTAATCTGTTATCTATTACCTCTTCGAGATAGACTTCTGTCTGCACGTCCTCATGTATGCGACCCTCAACAGCCGGAGGAGTTCCTAATCTCAATCGAATATCCCTTATAGCGTCTGTTTCAATTTTTCTCAGCTCCATTTTCCTCTTCCGCAATTTTTCCAGTCTCGCTGCTTCTGATTCGGTTCTATCCTGCAATGCCAAATTACATATACTGTTATTGAATAACTAATTAAATCATTAAATGAATAGACAAAACAATCGGAGATGAATATAAGTCAAAAGAAACTTCAATGTAACCGATTGATTTTTGATTGAAGTAATAATATTGGTTGTTCCATATTTTCTAATAAAGTATTTTAACAGGGCTACATGAATTGTTCAATTATTATATAAATTACTAGTATATGAGAAAGTATAGAGAGGGTACTAGTAATTTCTATAATAATTTACAAATATTATTTGTAAACTTACTTTATTATTAATAAAGTAATAACTAATATCAAATTGGATACATAGCTAAAAACAAAGAAATAAACAGATTTAAACAGTTCACAAAAATATCTATATTACTTGGTGATCTGCCTGAAGCCCAAAAAGGTCTAGAATCCACAAAGTATTAAATGCAATTAAACATAAGCTATTATTCTCAATTCCACAGAAATATCAGAAGACGTAATAATTTCTGTGAATTTTTGAGGTTCAAGATTGTTTTTTTTCGAAAACAGAAAATATTCTACACAAAATAAAAAGAACATTGAAATATATCTCTCTAGTTGGTGATTATCAAAAATTACATAATAAAAAATATGAGGTAATAATAAACATAATATTGTACTTATTCCATTGAATGCTATGGAACAAGGAATTAATTGTGTAAAGGAAGAAAAAAGAGATTAATCGATATTTTAATGTACGAAATAATCAATCTAATAGGATTCTATGGTTTAAAGGATAAACAAAATGAGATTAATTACAAAGTAAAGTCAGTTTTCAAAAATTAATGATTGTCCTGGATTATACCTTGTCATTGTAGGAATGTGGGGGATGACGAGACACTGTCGTTCCAAAAACAACTTTTCTGTCTCGCAAAATGGGTTTAGGTATCGTACGAATTTGTTGAGATCTGAAAAATATCTGTGCAGATTACTAATCAAGTTATACGTTGATTTTCATCTTTCCTGAAAAGTTTCAGGCTACTTTAATCTGATTCAAATTAAAAGTTTCGTGTTTATTTATTCATTACAAGACACTGTTTACAGAAAAATTCTCATATCTTATAGGCATTAAACATTTCATAAGACTAGAAATTTATTCAATTTGTATCACCAAATTCCATCAATGGTCCGTAAATTATATTTGACCGGCAAAAATCAAATCAAAATTTTTATTCGCAATTCAAACAATTGAGGGTTCTGCTAAACCCGAAGGTTTTTCGTCGGGTGCCCAGTTACAAAAGTTAAATAAACTTAGACAAAATAAATATGACACTTCAAAGATTCTAAGTATAAGATGAAAGAAAACAAATACAAAGTGCAAAAAAGAAAATAAGAAATATACATAAGATTTTGCTAGAGAATTAATAAAAAAAGGGAAAATAACATTTTTATATCTCTACATATGAAACCAGAAGTGCCATATCTGTTCATTGTTCAATTCTTATCTTTATTGTAGAGCCCTAAAATTAATTAAAATACTGAGAAAGTTCCATTTGAAAGTAATTCATACTTTAAAAATACTATGAGTATTGGTATACTATGAGTATTCATTTGGCTATTACTTTCTGTTCTGGAAATAACATTTTCATTGTGAAATACAGAGTTATTTCTAGTGTGTCAAGATTATCTTGATCTACTTTGATAGATGATAGAAGAAAAGCAGGACTTCATGAGTAAACGGAGTGGGAAGAACAGTTATAACTTGGATAATTATTACGGCATAATAGAAAATTAGTTAGAAAAATGAATGGAATTGTATGTATCATAAATCAATATAAAACTAGTATTTCTCACCTTCTTATGTAGCAGTTCCCATGGTAGCCAGTTTTACTTACTTCACTATCATCACTTTTCTTATTAATATCTACATTTCGAAACCGCCAACAATGTGACGTTTTCATTGAACTATCTCTTGGGCTAGTTGAAGAAAGTTTCCTGTAGAAAATACAAATTAACACATTGAAATAGCTTATCTTCAGGTGACTGTGGGAAATTTTTAATTAATAATTTTAATTTATTAAATTTAATAATAATGTTGTGAAGATATCTGCACTTGGATGATAGATCTTACATTGGCCTATAATTTGTATCTCGTTTTTAGGAGTTTCTCAATAAATGTAGTACCAATTGAGATTTAAGGAAAATACGGTTTTGTATTTTCTACATTGGTGCATATTTGCACAATTATTATAAAACAGTCCAAACAAGTTTTATTAGATATTCAGAAGACAACTACACACAGAAAAATAGTAGCAATAGAAGAAATTCGATAAAAATGATTAGGACCGATCTCAGTTTCCATAGTCAGTTTATATTCGGAAGTAAGTAAGACTATGAGATACTGGGTTCGTATCCCGGCCCACGTGAATATTTTTTACAGCAGCAATCATATAATTTTCTCTGTTGCCAATACTTGCTGAGTGCAGAACGCTCATTCGTTCAAAGGTGAAATATTTAATAAAAATATCAAACTGCACAACTATATCAAGCTATCATCCTATGATATAGCCTTGAGCAGAAGTCATTAGAGATTTTGCAGAGTGTTTGTATTTATTTATTTGATAGCATTCAACTTATTTAGATTTCGATTTAGCCAAAAATTGAGATTCAATTTTTGCCAATAAAAAGAATTAGTTTTATTGTAGCCAACAGCGTATAGAAACAATGAATTGAAAGTCAATTTACTTACGAGCCATTTGCTCTGTAACTAAGTTTTGGTTGGATGACAAAGCTGTGGCTTGTGCTTCGATAATATGAAAGTCTATCAGCATCACTCAGTGCCTTCATCTCTCGATGAGCTGTCAATGATTGAGTCTGAAAAATAAATTTCAATAACTTGAATTTAAGATAAGATTTTTATTGTATTTAGTTGAGTTTCTATTTTTCCTGCAGAATAGAAGCAGATATACTAGGGTGAATCTACTAAACATATATACTATAAAACCTATACTAGGATGAGTCAATTATTACACGCAATATTATTGTAAACTATTTTTGTTTGACCATGTTGGCAGTACAGTTATTTTGTGTTGACGATTCTTGCATCTTCCTATCTATCAATGTCCTGATATTTTGAAGCTTGATACCTGATCAAGTTTGAAGCTGTTTGATACCTGATGATAGTTTGATACCTGATCAAGTTTGAAGCTGCTATTCCATCATCACTGACATTCAGTTAATCATGGCCGTATAACTTTCCATTTGAATGAACAAGAAAAACAATGTTCGGTGATACATTTTAATGGTCGGAAGGTGTATCCGAAATGAATGTGTTGACCATTGTGGCAAAACCGTATCCCGTATTGTACCGAAAGATTAATTATTTTTGGCTATGATCAACAGCATAACCCTCTAAATATAGTTTATAAGTTTAAAATTGCATTCCGGTGGTTCGGAACCCACCTAAGCTCTAGGTCATCTCAACATCAGTTTCATGACCCACGCCCAAGCCTAGAGCTCATGCGGGCATAATCTTTGGCAAAAAAAAACTTATGGCCGCCCAACTTTTCATTTACACTAGAAGGGAGAGCCGCGTTCAGTAATCTGTCTTTTTATGTGTTAAGAAGGTTCATCAGGGACAAACATTCATAGAATATTTCTGTAAAATAGGGGAATAGTGTTATGACTAACGGAGTGCCTTCAAACGGATTTCATCCTTTGATACACCTTCCGAACACAAGAACTGATCACTGGTGCAAATAAAATGTAAAGTGGCCCTGATTAACGGCATTCAAGTTGAATTGAAATAGCAGCTTAAAACTTGCACACGTATAGATATAAATATAAAAAGCAAGCACCATTAACAGTACTGCCACAGACCGCCGTAAGCTGAAATATACCTATGTTATTGATAATTGATTACAATGGATACACAACACGATGATAATTTATTTATTCACCCTGATAAATTGACTCATTTACCCTGCAGACAGGCCTTGGTACAAGGTAGGTGGATCTTCAATCTTCATTTGTAGGACCATTAACCAGCCAGATGAGCTGGGTGGGTCATCACGTCAATATACAATTTCACACAAAAGTTTTTGACAACACTGTCACATCAAAAAAATAAAACATAATGGCATAGATGGCTAAACACGGTGATGGCCACTAAATGTCAACTATAGACTCCTGAAAAAATTCACTCAAGGAGTAGTATGGTCTGGCACGCAGCCAGGACTTCAGTCTCCTCTTAAACTCACTGTCACTCAAATGACGCACAGATGGAGGTAGCATATTAAACATTTTAATAGCGATATTGGGATAACAGTTCTGAGCCTTACTTAGCCTACATCGAGGAACATTGACTTCGAGAGCATTTCGAAGTGAGTAGACACTCTGCAACCCCCTCAAATTCACTGTTAGATTGGTATTCCTAATACCAACCAGGGAAGCAAAGATGAACTGGCTAAAAACTATGAGAATTTTTTTTTTATGATTACGTCCTAAAGACTCCAGTCATGGAGTATAAGACAAGTCATGTTATTACATAATAATTCTAACACTAAGTAGTTCAACCTAGTTTAGGTTTGAAAGGAATTCTTGTACACTATAAAAAGCTCTATCAACTAAATATTTTTTAATTTGTTTTTTGAAAATCTTCAAATCATCATTACTTTTCAAGATTTGAGGTAGCTTGTTATAAAATTTCCTACCAATATAATCTGGTTTTGTTCAAATAACCTACTATTGTGACCCATTATATGATAATCTGCTCTGTTTCGCGTATTATACTCATGAACATCTGAATTCTGGATCACACCACTCGTTTTCACATGCATTACAACTTCATATACATACAAAGATGGCACAGTTAATAGACCAAGCTTTTTAAATAAAGGCCTACAAGAGCCTAAAAACTATGAGAATTTTTTTTTTTTACCTATTCACTTTCTCTATACATCTGAGTGCCTTCTTTTGAATCTTAAACACCCTGTCCATATTTTGTTGAGATGAATTACCCCATACTAAAATAGCATACCTAATATGAGATAGTATAAGTCCATGGTAAGCAGTTAGCAGTAGTTTTTTATCATTCAGCCTAGCAAGCTGCCGCAGGACAAATACCCCAGATGATATCTTATTACATATCCTCTCAATGTAAGGATGCCATGTTAATTTCCTGTCCAATAAAATTCCAAGAATGCTACTTTCTCTTCTTGGTCTAATTCATTTTCCTCTACAAACACATTTATTTCTCTATCCTCTACTGAATTATATTTACTTTTGAATTGTAGGAATTGACATTTCTTACTATTTATTGTTAATTGCCTTTGCTTCAAGAATTGGACAATTGACTGTACTCCAGTAAAAGCATTTATTTCTAGACTATCTAATAAATAATTGTTAAAGATAAGCGATGTGTCATCAGCAAACAACAGAGCTCTGTGATCTTTTAACTCTTTTGGTAATTGGTTCACATACAACAGAAACAGTAAGGGACCCAGAATTGAGCCTTGAGGTACTCCAGCCTGGACCTCCAGTTTTTGAAGATTTAATTTTTACTATTTCATTCCCATCCACCTTGGTAAGCTCAACACACTGGTTTCTACCTATGAGATATGATTCAAACCATTTTAGTTCTATACCATTCACACCTACAGTTTTTAGTATTTCCAATAATATTCTATGGTTCACACAATCAAAAGCTTTGGATAAATCAAGAAATATTGCGGCTGCCTTCTCACCTGAATCTATTATATCTATTAGTCTTTCAACAAGGGATACTATTGCAGTCTTAGTAGATTTCCCTTTCTGGAACCCATGCTGTTCATCACATATGAAATTAATTTCTTCCAGGTGCATCAATAGCCTATTTAAAACTACTCTTTCAAAAATTTTACTTATTACATTTAGAATACTAATGGGTCTATAATTTTCAACTCTTTCAGAAAGATCATCAGGGAAAATACCCTGCTCTAGTGAAGTATTAAGGAGATGCAATAAAGGGTCCAGTAATTCATTTTCACATTCTTTTAAAATTTTGCTTGAGACCCCATCCAATCCTACTGTTTTTTTGTTATTCAAATTTTTTATTATTCTTGACAACTCATCTCTTGATAATGGATGAAATTTAAATACCTTTTCAATTGGCTCAGCATTTAATGTAGTTGTATTATAAGTATTAGTGTTCAGTGACTTTTGGAGATTATATGCAACCTGTTGATAATACTCTTATTGAAAAAGTTACAAATGTCTATACTATCATCCATATAATTTCCATGTTCATCGATTATCCTAGGGACATTAGTAACTGTATCTTTTTGAGCTGCTCTCCTATTTCTATTAATTACCTCCCAAACAGCAGAGTTAAAATTGGTACTAGTTGTTAATATTTCAGCTGTTTTCTTACACTTAGCTTTCCTCACTTCTTTTGCATAGTTTTTCTTTAGACATTTGTATTTGACTTCACTCGGAACATCCCTCACTAATTTAAATTCCTCATAAGCTTCCCTAACAATATTTCTTTGAGTAAGAATATCTTCAGTTATCCATTCATCTACTTTGTTTAATTTACTTTTTACTTTGACTTTTTTTATTGGACAGCATACACTAATGTGTAATCTTAGAGTATCAATGAATTGCTTATATTTGTAATTTAGGTTACAACTTTTATAAACACTACTCCAATTTTCTTGAAGCAGTTCCTGCTTCAAACAATTTATATTTCCTAGCTCATATTGCTGAATTTCTTTCACAAAAGTTTTTTTTCTGCTTGGATTCTGGCCCTGCAACTTAACATCTAAAATTTGATAGTTATGATCTGATAGATCTGAGCTACCTAACCTGACATTACAACCTTCTATATTTGTGAGGATATTATCAATAATTGTCTGTGAAGTTCGAGTTACTCTTGTATATTCGTGGACCTTAATTTCTAAATTATTCATATTAATAATATCTCTAATATCCTCTGTCATTTTATCCTGCCTGGCAAAATCGGTATTGAAATCTCCTACTACTATAACATTTGTGAAACGAGCAGTTGTAATTTCCAAAAGTGTATGGAGCAGCTCACAAAATTTTTGCCAGTCTCCATTTGGTGACCTATAGATACCTAACACTGCTACCTCAAATCGATCATCAATTTTTAACCTTAGTCCCATCACCTCTAAATCCATCTCAACAGAAAATCTCTTAACAAAATCCAGTTCATAAGTTTGGGTATGTTTAGCATTGCTAGTGAATATACATACACCACCACTTCTATGAGCTATTCTACAAAATTCTGATCTCAGTGAATAGCCTGGAATCCTAACTTGATTTATTTCCTTTATTTTTAAGCCATGCTCTGTGAAAATAACAATGTCAGGATCCTCCTGTTTAAGAAATACTTCTAATCTGTCAATTTTGTTGCGAAGATACTGAATATTTTGATGATAAATACTAAAAACCTTACCATCTTGTGCTACTCTATCTCTAGCATTTGTAGCTATTTCCCTTTCCCTGTTTTGAGCCAATTTACTAAAAAATCGTTATTTGTTTTTTTGACTGTTTTTAAACCAGAGGATTGCAAACGGCTTTCAATCAGCTCTGCCAATCTATTACAAAAGATTACTTTGCCAGATCGATTTAGATGCAACCCATGATTAGTGAAGTTATGTCTTTTCAGCCTTTCATTTAGAAAACAAATCCCCAGTTGTTTAGAATTCTTATTTTTTAGGCTCTTGATTGTATTATGGATTGATTTGTTTGTCGAATTGATTGCTTCATTTAATTCTGGCCTATCAAACCTATTTGGAATAGTACTTATTATTAAGTTTGTTTTTTTGCTGAGTGGCACAATTTTCTTGATTTTTTCTGTTACTTGAGGAAGATGATTCAAGTTAGGTTCATTTATATTATTTGAGCCACCCAGTACAATTAGATAGTCATTTTCATCAAAGTCTTTAGTTTGTTCCCTAGTTGACTCTACAACTGCATTAATTGATGCACTTGGCTTGAAAAAACATTGGACATCAAATTTATTTTTCAATCTTTTATCAAGGAGATCACTGCAATCACGTCCATGACTGGACGTCAGTAGCAGAACTCTCCCTTTCCTATCTTTATTTCCCTCAGCTATATTTTTGGTTGCTGTCTTCAAAACCTCACTGTACGTTTTATTTCGACCATTTTCAGAGCATTTCCCATCATTTATAGAATACCGAGTCTGGCGAAGAGTGGCCTACAGTGCTCCAGATGACCACTGGATGACAATATCCGAACTGCCTTTTTCTGCAGCAGAAGAATACTCTCACAGTGTGAAGAGTGTCCCCACAGCAGTATTCCATAGATAATGTGGCTATGGAACAATGTGTGGCTATGAAAAAGTGAATAATAGGCCATAATCAAATGTTCCTCAGTCAGCAAGCACCTCAGTCTTCTCAACAGGTAGATCACATGAGACAATCTTCTGCATACAGCAACCACATGAGCACTCCATGTTAACTTTGGATCGATGTCAAATCCCAGAAGCTTCACCGGTTCATTCAATGAATGATTGAAGTGGTTTCTCAGAGTGCACATGATATTCTGTGTCTTGCCAACGTTGAGCAACAGCTTGTTCTCCTGAAACCAGCGTTCTGCACCAGCAAAGGACTCCTCCAACTCAAGGGTGGCAGCTGTAGGCGAGGATCCTCTCCCAACAAGGGTTGTGTCGTCCGCAAACAGCAGCTCACTTCCGCCGACTCTCAAATCGTTCATATGCAGGATGAACAGGACCGGCCCCTGGACAGAGCCCTGCGGTACCCCATGCCGTACATGCAGCTCACCAGATGATGCACCCCGAACATTTACTATCTGCCTTCTGTCAGAAAGATAAGACTTGAAAGTGTCAGCAACAATGTCCGTTATACCATACTGACTCAACTTTCCAAGGAGAAGCTCATGAGATACACAGTCAAAAGCACGTGACAGGTCACACAGTCTCACTGCCACAGAATCTCCACTCTCGAATGCATCAATGACTTTGTTGATCAGGGCCAGCAGGGCGGTTTGTGTGGACTTGGACTTTCTAAAGCCATGTTGTCTATCAGACAGCAAACTATTCCTCTCAAGATGGTCCATTAGCTGATCCTTCATGGCAACCTCTAAGATTTTTCCGAGTAAGGGGGTAACAGTAATTGGTCAGAAGTTATTCTTGTCCTTTTCATCTCCCTTTTTGTATATAGGTACAGTTTTACCCAACTTCAAACAATTCGGAAAGTAGCCCAGTTTAAGACATTGACTAAAGACACTGGCAAGATGAGGTGCCATCTCATCAGCCACTGATTTCAAGAATGCCACAGTAAGTCCATAGATGTCCTGAGAAGGTGAATTTTTAAAAGCAGTCACTATTTTCAATACATCATTCTTCGAGACTCTCCTCCATACAGATAAAACAGCGGGTTGTGCTTCTACATCTCCAACACCATTTGGCTAAGTCACTGGAATCTGTTGAAGAATGGCCTCCACGGAGTTCAGATAGTGACTGTTCATAACATCTGGACTGAAATCACATTGAGGCTGTGTAGACGCTCTGCACTTGTTAATAAGCTTCCAGGCCGATTTACATGGGTTCTGAGAGTCAAGTATAACATCAGCATTTTTCCTCTTAACTGCTTGGTCCACCTCCTGATTGAAAAGCTTCCGTGACCTTAAATACCTGCTAAATGCTACTTCTTTAGCCATCCTGTCCTGAGTCAACTCATAGTTCTGGTACAGAAGAGATACAGCAAACTTGAACACGTTCAATTCATGTGAGAACCAGTCTCCAACATTTTTCCTTCTAGTTCTCCTGGTTTGGGCATGAGAGCTCATCCGGCCAATCAATCCACCTTGGAACACAGGAAAAATAGTGGCGTCTTCAACCCCTAGTAGCCACATCTAGTGGCAAAACATAGCAGCTTCCCACACATTTTTACGAGGATAATAGAAAAACTTACCACTATTGTCCCTGTCTGCAGGATTCTCTTACTCAAGATACTTTCAAATTATTACAGCATACGGTATCTGTGCATTATGTAAACAAATAGCAACTCAAGCTCAAACCAACAAATAAAATTCAACTTAAAATTACTATAAAAAAGTATAATCTACTAAACCAAATAAATGGAGTTTAACAAATCAATTTATATAATTATACTAGCCTACCTCAGAATTATGCAATACACATAGGATTAGATTTAACTTGACTAATGCGATTTTTGTAGAAGTTTTTGAGTAATAGCTAAATATTAGTATAAGTATGATTGAGTAATAAGTAAATAACTTTATAGATAGTAATCTAAAAATTTCTATAAAAATAAATAATGTTTTATTGATTTACATACAGATAAAGATACAACCCTTTTTCAAATGTATTTTGGTAAAATGATTGAACCCATTAGAGCTATTGGTAGGTATCAAAGCCTAGACAAATATAAGCTCAACTCATTATCTTAATTATAGCAAATTGAAACTTGAAGAAGTTTAAAATGTAGAATTATTAAAATTATCCTTGTAAAATCATGAATATAATAAACCTATAGTCCAAAGTTTGAAAATGTATTAATATAATCAGGCTACTTAATTAAAATAAAAGCTTTCATACGTGAATACTGTGAATCTGATCGCCCATTCTTAAATATAATGTGATGGATAATCTTCTTTTTACTTTGTGACCCTTTCCCTGATAAAAGAATGAAACTTGGGTTTAAAAAATTGTTAAAATAAACACAAAATGATAAAAATTACGTTGATTGTAAACTGAATGAAAAAGGTAAACAAACACAAAGTAACCAAAAAAATGCCATGCTTTTTTTAATCAGCTGACTCGTAACAGATGATACCTCATCAATAGTTCTCAAACCAGCTACCTGGGCAGCACTATTGAAGAAAATTTTATCCATATTGTATCCGCGGCAAATTTAAATACTGTTGTAAAATATACAAGATAGTTCGAACACGGAATAATAAAGAACACGGTTCGAAGTAGGTTCGAAATAGGCCTATACTCACTGATACTAGAATACTCATGTATTCTTGTATACGTGGGTATACTATAGGTACCGTATTCATAAAATAATTCCAATTTCACAAATTAATGTACTTTTCAATTTATTTTTGTTTGTCAAGGTCGTTAAATGGCTGTGGTCCTTGGCCCTTGACAAACACAAATAATAAATTGGCAATACCACAAAAAACTTAAAGTGCAAATATTATTTGAAAATCTATGATCAAGCATGCAATACCATAACCGTGAAATATCACATCCATATATCCATCCCTCGCATTTGAATTAAATGCTAATGACCAACAACATTCACTTAGAAACTTAATTCCTCATGAGATGCCAAATGAATGAATAAAAATATGATTAGTTACCGTACAAATAAATTTATCGGTCAATGGCCGACTGTAAGAATGATTCACATCAAATTGAATTATTCACAAAACACCAGGCCGTTTGATTTGATAAAGTAGGATTCAAATTGAATTTTAAACGGTACCATTAATAATTTGACTCATTCAAGCTCTCGCGTGTAGCGCTAGAATCTTTATAGTCTTCAGCTATTGATTCTACTTAAACCGAACTATATTTACATTCAATTTTTATCACATAGGTAACTAGAAGTAGAGAAAATTATTCATATATTTTCATTCATTCCCGCAATTTGGAAAAAAATGCAAAATGCGGATAATAGATAGAATATTATCGCCATTTAAGTGTTGAAGTTTTTCAAGTTCTTCCATGGTCTGTCTATTCTGTGATAAAGGGTTTAAAAATCTACGATCTATCATTAAAATTCGATGATAGATATAATTTACTAATATTTGATAGACGACCTTAGAACAAATTATTTGATGTCTATTAAATAATATTAATAATCATATCTGTAATACCACATAAATATTTCTTGATCATACCTACACATGAATGCGTAACAATGATTAATAATCATTGATAACTTAGAATTCAATATATTTTATTTATCTAATAACACCATCACAAATATTGAAAAATTCCTTGTCAAGAACATTGTTTTGAAATGTTATAATACTTGATACAATAATCATTCACAGTGATTATAATTCAAAATTCATGTTTTTTTATTTCAAGACAATATCATGTTATGGCAATAACTTATAATAATAATATTTCACAATGGATAAAGCTTAGTGGAATCGACCTTGGAGGATTCTATTCTATATTTCTGAAAGATGAGTAAATAGGGGACAACTTTTATTTGAAATCTATTCCTGTAAGACGACTCTGCATCGGTTTACCATTCTGAGATTTGATTTGGTTGGGTAGGCCTATTCCTCTTCCAATTTGCATACAAGCAGAATGGGAAAATATCAATTCAGTGGAATACAAGAACTAAGATGGAAATAATAGGGATTCAAGATGGAAGACGAGGTGGTGGGCTTGATGAGAAAATACAATACTCAATTTCCAGAGTGTGTGTCTTTTGCTGGGAAAATGATGTGGTAAAAAATATGTAAGTGTGAAAGTCAGAGCCGTAAAGATTTCAAAGTAACACCTCTAGCTGTGGGGGGTGAGTACTTGGCTTAGGGACTTAGTTGGCCGTCTCATTCTCGTTTTGTGTACAACAAAATCCATTCCACTCAAACTAACGTCTGTCTTTCTTTCTATCTGTCTTTGTATTTGTTCATCATATAAATCGATGTATACTGTATTTAAACAAATATGAATATATCTATGATGTAAACCGTGTATGTTGCAAGTAAACTTGCACTTGGCTCGTGCTTGGGTGTATGCGTGCGAGTTGTTAGTGTTAGATATTGTATATGTTGGGTCCAACACACACGTTATTTTATCTCCTGTTTCCTATTGATGGAAAGCTTATTTTGCCCCATCGATGTTGAATTTGTAGAAGAAAAACTAATGACATTAAAATAGTGTACTTATTGGAGCCTGGCCTTAAAATTTGTTCAAAATTTGTTCTGTTTCCAGCTTTAAAAAACATATTGAGAATTCTTATTATTTGTTTTGAAATTGTCCAAGGAGGAGAGGCAAATACTGATGGATGATTCCACTTCCAAAGAAATTAAGTTTTCAGTAAAAGTGAGAGTTTAAAACTCACAGTGCAAAGACCATGGGTATAGCATAAACAAACGGGTCTATCAATTTTATTTATCAACTTAATTATAAAAGAACTCATCAAATTGGTATGAGATGAATCACATTCTTAATTTGAAATATCAAAAGAGGTGGATTTCCTCAAGTAAGTTAAGTAACTTAAATAATAATAATTATTATTATTAAACGAAAATCCAAATTAAATGCTGTAATTCACCCCGAAGACTTCTGCTACTGCAAATATTGACAACAGGGTAAACAGCTACTATTCAAAAATTATTTGTTCCCGGGCTGACAAATAATTTTTAAATAGTAGCGCTCATCGAATTCCATCTAGCTGTTTACCCTGTTGTCAATATTTGCAGTAGCAAAAGTCTTCGGGGTGAATTACAGCATTTAATTTGAATTTTCGTTTAATAATAATTAATTCATTAGCATTTGAATAATTGCAATATCTCAGTAACTAAGTTTCCATCTGTAACTTGAATAAGTTATAACTTATTTATTCACTATTATAGTTAGCAAGATAGTATGTTGAGACTTTAATTTACAATAGGTATTACCATAGAGAAACAATAGCGTAAGCTTAGCGTAAACTTATGTGCTATTGTTTCTCCATGGTATTATTAAATAACTCATAATTATTTTTCAGTCTTGGAAATATTTTTCATATAAATATACTATAGTATCATAATAATACTTATTTTCATGATATTTGCTTCAAATCAACATGAATGTATTTAATAGATAAATAATACTAGTAGGCTATTGTATAGCGCAATAGCAGTTTTCAAGCTTATCAATACTTATTCAATATTCTATCACAGTTTTATTTCAAAGATTTATGAATTCATTTCATTATCATATCACCAAAACAATGCTTTCTTGTCAAAGCGATTCAGATTCAGTAATACTTTAATTATTGCATTAGAATTAATAAAATTCATTACAATAATCAAATTACTATTTATTATTGACAATAAATAATCACATTAATCAATAATGTTAGACTGAGTACTGAATACATTTCAGTGCAATCAGAGAAAGATAAAGGTTCTAATGCAGACTCAAACTTAACTCCAAATCTCCAGTAATGCACTGCAATTATAGAATCTGTCTGTTCAACACGTTAGTCCAATTTTGTATTCTTCTCCAGTCTTGAAGATTCTCTTTTCTATCAGATCAAAGGAAATTCCTTGACTGCTCATATAAACTCACAACATTGAGACAACACAGAGCGAGATTTCTAATTTATTGATCATTAGTTCATTACCGTTGTAGCCTTATTACCACTTCTTCATAGTTTTTGACAGTTTTGTATATTCATCTTAATTCCCATATAATTAATATCATTGACAGACTGATACACATAAAAAAATACATCAACAGCGGTCGATTACATTTTGCTATGTTCCAAAATAATTAATTATGTTTTCCAAAGTGGGGTTATTCATTAATTACTTATTACTTATTCAACTCATATTAATTTTTCCTGCACAGTAATGGGACTTCTATAAGAACTCGTCAGATCTATTATAATTTTATTGACATTTATGGCCATTATATTAATTTGTTAAAGCTGAATTTCATGCATAAACTATTTAAAAAGTTCAAAACATAATTATCATTGATTAAGCCAATACATTGTGATTATATTACTTAGGGGTATCCCCTCCCCGCAAGGCCAAGCACGCACCCCTCTTCTACTGAATATCCCAAATTTAATACTAGCCGCCCCACAAATAAGGAACGGAACCTTATGAAAAAGGTCACTGCTGACCTTTTTCTGCCCCAAAATGTTTTTACCATATCAATTTATCTCAATTCTATGATTATCTTGATTCTATATTAATTTACCAAATGAATTTAACATACAGTTGCAGACAATCAACTAAAACTCAAAACTCAATTAGTGAATGTAATGAATATTGTGAATTAAAATTCAAGAGAAGTTTACTTTTTCACTACCAACAGAAGAAAATCTTGTCAGTGAGGAGTTGACGAATAGCATGACATTCTTGAATAAAGTGCAATATGAGAAAAGAGTTTTTAGAGTGAAATTAAGTTTTTACTTCAATAATTCCCAAATCAATTCTGATAATAGTTTTTACATACATACATTCTATAGTGTCAAGCCTACACAGCACGTACATTCATTCGATAGTTTTTCATTTCATCTATAAGGTTTTGCAATACATTTTTCTCCTGTGTTTCATATCCATAAGAATCCATTCATAGATGTCATGTTGACTGGGTTAACGGATTTCCAACTGCATTTCCACTTCCATTTCAATATCCAGCCATGTCTCGCCCTCGCCAACCAAACCCATCAATGTACCAATTGTTGCGCGAGGAACTACAAGACCCGCACCCTCTGCTATTGATTTAAGAAAACTCTTATCGCCTGATCACAGAGCCCTTGAATGGAGTCACAGTGGGAATCCAGCTTCATTCACAACAGTAACATCATTTGGGAAAGTCGTAAGTAACGTTTTGATGTTGTCGTGTAGTATGGCACCCTTCCTTGTGTTGTTATGTTGTGTGTGTGATGTTGCGAGCTTGCCAACATCAGTCACAGACGACTGACTCTCACTCGTGCTCTGTTCAGTGTTGTCTCCGTCTATCTGCTAAAGCGAGAGCGAAAAAGAGCAACAAGCAAATCTTCAAATCCTCACCGTACATACCTGTATATCTCACCAAGGAACAAGCTTGAAATCTTCAAATCTTCACTCTACATATCTGTATATATCGCCAACGAACAAGCTTGAAATCTCCAAATCCCCTCTTCGCATACCTGTATATAAATTTCAACTTGTGATCCTGTATGTACCTGTTAAGTCCAATTTATGTTCTGCTATGTGTTGCTCTTGTTAAAACCAGACAGCTTTCGAGCATGATGACTTCTGCCATAGCTGGACTCTGCTCTATGACCACCATATGGTATATTTGGCGTGATCAGCAAATAACTAACCAAATTTTGACATGTTGTGAAATCAATGGACGGTGTAATCTCGTTGGGTTGGTTCCATTTGCAATACATTTTTGATTTATTGCAGCACATTCAACACACTTTAATCCGCCAAGAATGGAATTTGTTGAGTATCCATTATAGAGAGAGTTGTCGGGTTATTTATATTGATCGAATTAACAGCTATTCAATCAGAAGTGGCTATTTTAAACAACAAAAAGTATTAGTTTCATTGTGATCCTTTTCTATCTTGAAGGAATTACACCCTTTAGATGACCTTCTCCTGCAAGAATACATAATTCAAAAGTGTGTTGAAGATTCCTCAACGCTCGCTGAAGCATTTTAACAGGTATATTGTAAATTCCATTCCGAATCATTTGTATTAATTCAACCTCAGTAATTGTGAACACTTTTGATTCGAGATAGATCCACAAAGAGAAAATAGCAGGCAATCATGGGGCCAGGAAATGTAAATAATTTGTGAGATGACACGACGGTAGCTACCAGAATAATAATACTCACTCGTAGCCTACAGCTGCCATTGACTGCTGTGCAGTGTTGATTTCGTACACTATTCGATCAATAATTTTGATGAATTAGAAATTGAAACAGAGAATTTGAAATGAAATGTACAATATCTCACTTGGAATGTTGCAGCGATCAATGAGGAATGTTCAACACAGATTTCAATAATATGCATTACCAATACTATGAATATTCAATATCATTACTATCAATACATAGGCATACGTTACCTCTATATTCTTAGTAGTTTTCTAATTATACTTCGTTCAGGAGAAAACCATCTCCAGGTAATTTTCAGAGAATAATCAATTTAATCAATTATTCCCAAATGGCAAGTTTTCGAGTTTTTATTATCATTGATAAAATAATGATGATAATAATCATTCTTCTCTTCTCACCTTCGTTCAATAAAGTTTTTAATAAAGATATTCACAGATTTACTGTGCAAGTTCTCATTATTCTGCGTCAATCTTTATAATGTGGTACCGATGCGGTGATTGGAATTCACTTATTCAGTTTATCACTTCAAAAACACAATTCAGTGATAATTGCATTGACTAAATCTGTGAATATTCTACATAGATATTATGTTCATGATCATGATTTCCCTGAGGTAACTCATTGATAACAACTGTATTGTAAGTAGCCATTATTACTTACTGTATATCATTTTGCATGAGATCTCCTGCGTGTTACTCGTCGCGTTTTCAGCACATTATAAAACTCCTTCCATAAATTTTATATCATTGGATGAATCTAGAGCCGCAATTGCACACCGTCAAAAGTCAGAAAGCAATGCACGCTTCATACATTGTTGACCCTTTCCGCCCCAACCCCACCTGATTATACTTTCATGATTATTGTAATTGAAGATGATCCAATTATCTGTTCCGGCTACAATTCTAAGACAGGAAGCACAGGTAAGCAGAGACACGAATTTAATTACCATAGCCAATTAAACAAATTCATCTGATTTGCAAATACTCGTAGTATGCTATGAAAAAATTATAGTACCGACAAAATCAAATTAAAATGAATGCTAATTGGTGTTGTCAGTTTATAGCATTTCAAGTCATGAAATGACAGCTCATTCTCATTTCTAATTCCACTACACTGTGGTAGTTTGAGCAATGAAATGAGTATGCCATTGTTGAATTGTAATATTATGTTCAAAAAGAGACTCATTAGCAATATGAGTAGAACCATGTGAACTTTTTAATAGATGGGATATATATTTCGCTCTACATTGATAAGAGACATGCAACATTTATTGCACGCAAAATTCACAGTTCAGGAACGATTTAAATATATTATGAATGTATCCCAAGTTTTGAATTAATAAAAAGTTTATTTAATTCAAGTGATACAAATAACAGACTTGTAAAATTCTACAAATAGCCTATTTATCTGTAGATCACGTGCTTAATACAAATTAGTGTCATAAGTATCATGTTCTTCTAGATTTCTAGAAGATGTTCACTCAAGTATGGTAGTAATAAAGTCTTAAATGGTACAATCAGGTACCTGAGAACGCTAAATAACGAATGAGCCCTATTAGAGGAGACTAATCCGTGTTTTAGCTATTTCTCATGAGCACACGTACCCATAAACATACATCTTATCTGCTGAGACAATCTCACCCAAACTAACTTGTTTCCAAGAGCCGATAAAATCTTGATCAGATAAAAAATCAAGAACAGTACAAGTAATAGAGACAACTGGAGAATACAAACTCAGTGGATACCTATTTCTTGCTACTAATTGATAACTTATTGGTAATTATCGAGGATTGATAACTGACAGTAATCGGTCCAGACAGATCGGATTATTTGGATCAGATTTGCAGCCGATCTGCTCAGAATGCTGAACAAGTGGTATAAAGAGCCGAGCTAAATAAATTTTAAAGGACGATTAATCAGGTCTAGAGTGACTTATCGTTGGTCTCAGTAAGGCAACCTGTTCCAGGTCTGGCAAAATTAAAAATATCTCAACATCTTGGATCGAAAAAATGATCTTTGAAGAGGCAAGAAGACGTATTGTAGTGGATCACGCGAATTCTTGATAGATTGGCGTGAGAAGCCGTGGATTGGGTTGGAATACTGAATTACTGGGAACTGAGTGTTTCTCATGACGATGTGATTTTTCAAGGATACCATATTTACTTTCATATCAATAATATAAATTAGAGATGCTCATTTGGTTGATATAAGAGTAAGCAATATTATACTCTAATATACATAAATTGTGATGTAGTGGTAAGGAGTGTTACATAAATAAGCTTCGGTCTGCTAGCACCGCCTGGTTCGTGGGTTCGAATCCCGCCGATGGCATGGACGTTTGATCATCTCATCAATTAACCAACGGACTTTCCACTAGCCACTAAACAGAAAGCTTGTTTGTGTTATAGGGAATGCTGACAGTTTAAGGTGATATAAATTGTCAAATTTTCATTCGATGAATTGAAAAGCATCATTACATTCTCTTATACTCATAGCATGCATAACATTTTGTAAAGTGTAAGGCCCGTCACACACCGATTAGTCAAGACAAGACTAGTCACGTTTAGTCACAATACTTCACATTGCTGCTTATGACGCAACACACAATGGTTAGTCATTGCAATTGGACATGACTCCAAAAGCAACTATGTGAAGTATTGTGACTAAACGTGACTAGTCTTGTCTTGACTAACCGGTGTACGCCCAGCCTTACATTGACTAGTCTTTAAAAAGGGAAGTTCTAGATATCACTAGGCGTCAATAATATGTAATACCCGTATCAGATTTGTATCAGATTTCAGTATCAATCTGAAAATAATTTGATTATTTGCGCTCCTTGGACCCTGTAATGCTCTTATTCGAAATCTTCTCGAAATCCCACAAAATCAACTCGACCACACCACACAAGTGCAATACCATCCCACACTTCCCGACACCTCCAACACACAACCACCATCAGTACTTAATAACTATTTATCAACCCCATAATCGTTCATTGTCTGCGACCCGCGGACCACCCAAACAAAGGGTTGTTTCTCGGACACAATGAACAATCGGGTGGGAAGTAACCAAGGACCTGTGAGATCCACTTCATACAAACAGCATTGGTTGAATGGGGACCATGTATATTATTCTATAAGGTAAAGTGTAAAGTGAATGTCTGTGAACCGAAGCGAGCGCGTTTACTGATGTCTGTCTAGTATTTATATTGTCGACACGGCCTTTTAAGATAGTGTCGTGTTTTTTGGATTGAGCAGTGCCAGCGTTTATTTATCGATCACATGGAATGAGGTTGAACACAATTACAAGCCTTCAGTAAGTCGAGCTATTCCACAGTTCACACCTAATGTTGTGCTTTCATGTCACCACGAAACGCCTCCGCGCCATATTTATTGTGTTGTGACTTTATTTCGACCACGAGTTATCGAAACTAGACTTCTTGTAACTTACTCTCGAACTGTTGTACTCGTAGCCAAACGATAACATTTGACCATGGCTCCTATAAAAATGGAAATGGAAGTTGATGATAGAATAAATAACGTGGAAACGTGTCGTTCCCTGGTCAAAAATAGTTGACAACAATAATGTGTGGTTCCCTGTGACAAGGTTCTTATGAGTATACTACACTTTTCCTAAAGAATAAGGTATTTTACATCACACATGAAATTCGAAAATAATTTGGAATAGACTGAAATAGTCATTCTGTACTGAGAATATGACAATAATTTTGATAGCAGAGGAAAAGTAAAAATACAGAGAAAATCAGGGAAAGATTGTCATGAATTGGAAATAAATTTATGGAAAATCAACCCGAAACATGAGAGAAAATGATTCTCGTGAAAAGGATTATTCTTTTTATTCTATATTTTTGATCTCTAGACCCAAGTTTGTTCATCATATATTGCATTGTATTGACATTTCAATTTCTTATGAATCACTGTAATTGACTTCATCCTTCTGATAAAAATGAAGACTTGCAATACGTGATAGATGTGATTGTAATATTATGTTCTTTGGATAGATTTTCACCAAGTTCAGTGTTGATAGAAAGTTTGTTATCTGAATAAAGTACTTATTATCGAATCCGGAGTGTTGGACCTTTTATTCTATTTTCTTATTGATGATTTCCAACTCATGCAGAGAATTAATCCAACTTATGATTTAATATGATATTAACACAATAATAATTATATGAATCTACATATCAATCAGTTATAAATCATGATTAAGATTGTTGATTAGCCGAAACATGTCGTAAGTAAACAATTTCAAAAAAGGGTACTTGGATTTTTATTTTTATTTCTATTCAAGAGTATCCCTAACGGAAAAAGTCAACTTGTTGATTACAGTATGTTAATTTCATTCTTTTTGCGTTTAATTCAATCATATATCCTGTACTCACAATCCAATGATCTATTTCCATCTTGATGCCAAAATTGATGAGCTAGCATGTATATTTTTGAGAACACCATGCAAAACTGATTTTAATTTCAAGTCCATAAATCACAGCTACATCCGACATCCCAATAAATGCACACTAGTGAGTCATGCATGCTTTTGGCGTGTGCCCACTAATTCTCAACTACGATAAATAAAAGCTAACAAACTGACTCAGGACCACTGCTGTTAGCTAATATTCAACAAGTTCAAAGTATTCAGCCTGGATTTAATTATTTCAGAGGAGTGAAACGTTTAAAATCGTTATACTTCAAGAGCACATGGTGATAGACTATTATTAATATTTTACGAAACTTGGGGCATCCAATTTGATTTATAATGAGTAAAAAGTTGAAAAATAAATAACTCCTAATTTTTTTCATCACTTTTCTCGACCTTTACACTTTGAAGCGGTTTGTCTTTTTTCGTAGTTTCTCAACACCTTTCCTCTCTCTTACACAACTTTCCCTCTCCCTCTCTCACGCATTCATCTTCCGATCTTCTTCTCTTTCCGTCTCACCAACCAATCTTCCAATAGTAATTGGGGAAATGAAAAGCTGTCTCCGGGGTCACTAAGGACATTTATTAAAGCCCTCCTCATTCGGATGTGATTTATTCGCATATATAGAGGAAGCATTACAGGTCAATTACTATGGCGCGATGTTTATGGGTTTCGGGCACGCGATATGTGGGATGTTGTCTCTCGTATAATTCCGTAGCATCCCATTTTTTAGAATCTCATCTTCCTAGAGTAATTCTTCGGTCCTCCTGCTCTTTCCTATCCAGTTCGTTGACACCATCCACCATTACTATCAGGGAAACGCACAACTCACATTCTTCTGTTGACATGGTATTTGTTGTCACTGAATTTGGAGACATCAATTTAAAAAGTACTTAGTTCTTAAAATATTTTACATTAATTCACACTTCCCTTTCTATTCTGCTGCGAAATCGTTGATATTTTTTCATACTCCAATCAGCTGTTCAAACACGTCAAAATCCTCTGAGAATCGTTTACCAAGAAAGATATTTCTTATCACTTGTTGAACTTACTATGCGTAAGGCATTATTAGTCTACTGTATCTATAATTTATCACCATCGTGTTCTTAATATGCAATGTTACATTATAGTGTTAGTATTTATAGTGACTATTATATCATACACTTTCCATTTAGAAGTGGGGTTTAAACGCGTCTCAAAATATATTAAATCATAAACAAAAAACGAAACTCAATATATCAAATAAACGAAAGGAATGTTGGTTTTCAGGTGCCATAATAGCCTAGCTAGGTCGAAGTTGATTGGAATATAAGGAATAAAAATAATTGAACATGGATTTCACGTGAATTTGGTAGAATCCCTATTAGATTTATTGCCATAACTTTTGTGATGTAGCCGATTATTTGACATGCATTTTCACAGTCTGAGTGTACCCATTGTATTAAGAGTGTCGACGACGGTGAAAATTCATGACAAGTAAAATTGAACTGAAAAATGTATGCCTCTTGGCAGTCAGTTACGAGGATGGGACCTGGAACTATTTACCTACAGCAGATAATCGGCTACATTATACTATTATATAAATATATGCGTATGGCGTGAGGGAAGAAAACGAACATAAATAACATTATTTACACTGTATGAAGTGCTGTCATAATAATAATAAAATCAAACAATATTATGAGAATGTCATGCTTGCCAGTCAAATGGCTTTGTCAAAATGTAAAACATAGAAAAAATAGTAATTGGGTTCAAGTACCCTAAACAGAAAATCAATTTCCATATTTCAAATGTCAACCTCAAGGTCACTCAGCCACTCTATAGCTTCTGTGGTGAGATTGAGGATACCCACCCACAGCCCCTGTTGCAAATCTGTACATTGGACACTCATTTTTTATATATGTTGAAGAGTTTGAACTTGACCGCAATCACAATTCTCAGAATCTGCAATACCCCATCTATCAATACATGGATGCTTTTGCCCTGCTGCAACCAGTCCTAATCCTATTGAGCCTCACCCATAATTTTCTAGGGAGAGAGAAACCTATTGGAAAGGCTGTTATATTTACTGTGTCTCCAATCTCATTCTGTTCACACCGCTCTTTCCATGTGTCCAAGATTTGTTGGTTTATAACACTATTGATATATCAATTATTCTATATGTAATTAGTCTATAAATTTAATACATATTTTTTGGCTCTGCTAATAATACTTGTAGAGGGTCAGACATTTAATGGTTTTTAAGAAATTCGAGCGTATTAGTTAATGTACATAACAAGTATTTACTCAAGTATTCACTTCGTTAATCTCTAAATCCACTCTAGGTGAAGACATTCATGTTTTTTTCCAAGTGATAATGTTTAAATTCTAGATAGATTGGTTACAATAATTCATGCAGAATATATACAGTACAAACAAAAAGTGATGAATGAAATTCAGAAGAAGAAAGAAGAACAGAAAATCATTCAATAATCGGTTCAGCAGTTACCACCAGGCAAGTGCATCGAATATAATTTAGGAGTCTTATTTAGCTTCTACATTCTACAGTATCAGAACCTACCTTCCTACCTCTGCATTCTAAGCACTGAAAGAGCGCCGCTCCTGGTTTTCAATAAACAATCACATCCAGCCCAACCTTTTCCTTTGATCCAATTCAATTATACAAGGCTAGACTATCAGATTAGCTTGTACATGTGCGTGGGTCTGATAAGTAAATGAATTTTGTTCATATGTGTTGTTTGATGAACATACTACCGCAAGTTATTACTTTCTTTATTGAAATCTAATTGAAAAAATCAATGAGCGGAGGCGAAATGGATTGAAAATTGAATTAAAGATTAATATAATGAATTATATAAGCGAAATGGATTGAAAAAATTGAATATGATATTAATATAATGATGGATAAAGATTCAATGAATGAATGAATGTATCAATAGATGATTAGATAGAAGCTAACAAGAAAACGCTATTGATAAACAAATTTATAAAGATTATTCGATGAGATGGTTGTGAAGTGAACTTGTAATATTTTATGTGATAGCAAAGATAAAATACATTTTTGATAATGAAATCATAATGTTTCTCCATAAGATAGACCAATAATAAGTAATTATGGCAGGGGTGCCTAAGAGGGGGGGGGGTCTTGGACTCAGACTACATCCTTCAGATTGACTATTGCTTTGACGATATATTTTTGTGTTTCCAAAACTCAATGGTGGTGAGGGGAATTACAATAGTACTAAACATGCCATACATAATAAGCCTATTCATTATTTTTCAATGACATCTCAATATTACATTTTTTCTTGATTGAAATCGAATCTTCAATTCGATATTCAAAATATTAATAAAACTTGATAGCAAATATCGGTTTAATCGATATATGGACTAAACTTTCCACAGGGAATTTATCATATATCCTAGTGTTGAACATCCCACGGTATCACTGTAACAAAGTTATATTTATTAATAAACAGATAATTCTAAACAACATGAAGGTTAATTAAATTTAAAATAACTTTAAATATAAATTTTTATTGAAAACAATAGGTATAATGTTTGTAGACTTGTGTTCTTTGTTAATTGGTAATCGATGACGTGTCTCGGCTTCACCGGAAAGGCTTCTTGTTCTTGTCTCTCTCAAACTTTTTAATGGCTGGCTTATGTTAGGAGTGTTGGCTTCTGTTGAAATTTTCCTAAATAATTGAAATTCGAGATGTGTTATTTGTGATCTAAATGTTTCTGTAAAGTTTATTGATGTTATTGAACATACGTGAAATGTAGATTTCAATTTTTTCTTTTCATTTTGTGTTGAATTTCTTGTTTAATGTTGAAAGCCATAAGCCTGTTTTGAAACCTGTAAACGATAGTTAAGTATTCTTAGTCTATAAGTTATATATTTTCATTTTGATTTGAAACAATAATTTCTGAGTTTTTGTGAAAGCTGTTGGAATCTATTTTGATGAACGGAACAAACATATTAGTCACCTCAATAATGTTCAATCTATGTTCGATCCATGCATGATTATTTGTTCTGGTGTAAACTGAAATTTTTGAATCATTTTGTAAAAAAAATATAATCTGATTTGCTCTGAACTGGATTTCTTATTCATAAGCATTAGATCCATTCATGAAATATCAAGATATTAGCTTATTAGGAACCGATGACTTTCCTCAGAATATAGGTGAAGGCTAACCAACCTATTAGGATAAATTGGTAGCACGTCAGTGTTTTGAAACATCCATGAGAGGCATGTAATTATTTCATGTTAATACTAATTCATTTTCAGTTGAAAGAGCTGACTTCAATAAGATAAACTTCAACTTCACAATACTTGAAGCCCTAATGATTCGAAATCAAAGTTGATGTTTTCATATTAATAACCGCTCATTTATGTTGAAGATCTTGTAATCCCTCAAAACCTATGCTCCGTTCATTTTCTCGTTCTATCATTCTAACAGAAACTTGACGAACCTTCATGCAACGTTCAACGTTGCTTATGGAAAGCAAAAGAACACATCATGGTACCACAATATGACTAATAAATTATTTTCACAGTAGCAGGATTAAAATTCATATTTTAGGCCTATCGTAGAACTTGTTTACATGGGCACTCAAGCTTATTTTCATGGAGTTAATCAGATTAATGATACTGGAGGAGCATCCATGCACAAATATTCCCTGTCATGTTGGTACAATAAATATCTGGTACGGGTCTGTTCTTTATACCTCGACAATTCCTCCAACAACGAAAATGATGTATACTGGCATTTATTAAAGGATTGGAGAAGAAGAAGAAGGCTTTCCGAGCGTTTTCCCGATTTGGTGAGAAATTTGTGAGACCCCTCGCAGAGCACGTCTACTAGTCGTAATCAGTCTGAAAGCTATATATGTATATGACTTATGTGTGACACATATGTACTGGAGTACCTAACCTGACCTCAGTGTCATATTTCCTGGTATGGCACCTGTTCTCAGCGCGAGCCTAATTGAAAATTTATATGCATAAAACCTGCAGCATAAAATCAGTTTTCCCACGTCAATGCCTCAAGTTCAGCACTTTGAGCGGTTCTTTATGGCATAAAAATGGCTGCTGCCACCAGCGAAACGATTCTGCGAACGTGTTGAATGAAAAGGAGGCGAACGTTCAGCTCAACTTATTTCTTCAACATTATTTTGAATAGAATGTACTAACAAGATGAATGCTGAGTTTGAATCAAATCTAGAAGTCACTTACCAATGCCTTGAGTCCTTCAATGATCATAATCATGCTAATAAAATAATTTTGAAAACACAATTTTACCACCGAGATGGATGAAAATGTTTTGACCACATTTGAAAAATCAACTGATGTGTAGGAATGTGTTGAAAAATCAACGTACAGTAATCACAAAATAACTGCAGAGTTATACTTCTTAACTATTTCATCCTAATTTTCTACCTATATTATCTGGGATACACTATTTTTACTTACCGTACGTAACTTTATAGTTGAATCAAGAGTTCTCTCCAGAATATAAATGCTCTTATCAAACACCTCGTACTCAACAATATTCATTTCGATAACTTCGCCAATACATTCGAAATGTATAATTTCAAATTGCCAGCTTATTCTCTTTATAATACTGCAATTTTGTCTTTTGTCTTAGAATTTAAATTCTCTTATCAAACACCTCGTACTTAACAATATTCATTTCGATAACTTCTCCAATACATGCGAAATGTATAATTCCAAATTGCCAGCTTATTCTCTTTATAATACTGTACCAGAGGGAGAGGCTGAGGAGAAAACTATAAGGTTGAAAGCAGTTGAATAACCGTGCTAAAAACTGTATTAATTTAAATGCATTATCGTTCGATGTGAGAGCATGAGCAAGTCAACAAGATCCAACGAAGGATACCTTATATCAAATTTAATTTACCGAAAAAACTTTAAACTATTTATATAAATTTGATGAAGTTGAGTTTGATCCTAAAATGCTTAACTTTCAATGATAGCCCAATTGTTGAATAATGAGCTGTAGACTACCGATTACCGTGGACCGCAATTTCTGTGACAGTGATAAATTTTTTCATTCTCCACTCAACTGATTTCATATTAATCTATTCATAGCAGCACAGATATCGGTCGCCGAACATTGTATACAAGATTATTATGACAGTATAATTTTCTACGAAATTGTTATATTCAACATTTAAAGCGATACTGCCGATTTGAATTTCAAATGTCGTATTTACATACTTTTAGCGGTAGCATTAAAAACTGTTAATAGTAATCAATTAGGATCTCTCAACACCTCTGTATCCAGTAGCTAAGTTGTGAATTTACAACCGGAGTTTTATCAACATTATACGATACAAGGTTGACTTTCCTCTCAAGCAGTGTGGGTGATTAAGATCTTGTTTCTGCTTTCTGAATTTACATCAACACGGCTGTGGAATATTCTAATTCAAAGTTCTTGGGTCATTTTGTCTGTTGGATACAAGATATTAGTCATCGTCCTAGATAGAATCTATGAGATAATACTTCACAGCAATCAATTAATTCCTATCCCTATTTCTAATAATTCTTTGAATACCTCTTAACACACTTCATATTATTTGCAGACATTTTTATATTAAACAGAGAAAGGATGATTTTTGGGGTGAGCCTGATGTTCTTCATTCTATGATCATTGGTATAATAAATTGGTTTATTTCATGAGTAAATAATAGATAAAGATCGCTTGATCGAAGCTGGAAATAATGAGATAATATTAACAGTGGTACAAATTGATTGACATAATAAATAACTTTAGTTGGTGTAAAAGTCTCTGAATTACTTAGGACTCATGAACGATTCCAAGAAATACCTGATAACGATCTTAGCCAAGCATGTTTTGGTTGCTGAGCAACATTACATCCAAAACGATTATTGAAGCTTACTCAAGGGAGATTACGGCCTGTCTTTTTGTCTGGTCTCAATCCAATGAGACCACTCTTGGTGGTATTGAATGTCAATGATATCATTTAATGTTTACTCGACTTCTATTAATTCCTCAATCAATCAACAATCAGGCTACCAACAATGATTTTGGAAAACCGCCAAAATTTATCTTATTTATTTTTTATTGATTCATATAATAAGTACATCATCAATATGATAGAGAAAAAATAAGGTAACCTTGTGCTATTCCTCTCCCAAATTTAGATAAGGTTACACCTAGTCCTAATACCTACACCTAGTACTCTACTAATATGATAAGATATAAAAGATATATAAGATATAAAACTCATTTTATCCTAAATAGGATAACCCAGCAAATGCTGAATTGCGAAGAATATAATTTTTATTGTAATTGCAATTATATTATGTATATAAGTTTTAGAAGCAATAAAGGGTTATTTATTTATTTATTTTACACCTAGTCCGAAAAAGGTTAAGTCTTGTAGTTGTCCACTTCACAAAATTCTCAGTCCTTAATTATTTAGTCCGGTTTCGATCAAACGAGACTCTTCCCCCTTCGAAACCGAAATCGTGCAATTGTAACGACGACTTTCATGAAGTCTCTGATACGTATATGCGACAATTTTGGAGAAACGGCACAATCCTTCCTATTTTCACTGCTTTTCATCCAAGAATATGTTTTTTTTTTTTGTTGATTTCGAAGCCAACAATACTTTCCATCTCTAAATCCGAGACCCGCGTGATTATAACGATGACTTTAAGAAGCCCTTGATATATATCAGCGATAATTTTGGAAAACCGGCAAAATTCGTCTTATTTTGTCTGGTGAACATGCCGCGGATCAGCAAACTAGATTCGATTGATGTGGACCGCTGTCACCCAGGTTAGGGGTGGGTGTAGCTCTTCACTGTCACCGTTTCAACTGCAATGGCGGACTCTATTTTTTGCCGACATGTACTTAGAATTCTGGTCATACACCGGAGTCGGCCGGTCGGCTTTCAGCGAGTTCCACTTGAAGGACCTCCCCAACCAGAAAGACCAGAGGCGGATCCTCTACATCTATAAATACAAACAGTCTCCTCTATATCTAAATAGTTCAACCTCATATATATCTCAGCTTGGCAGCCATCAATCAGGGATGAAAAGAACAGACACAGCGGAACGGAAATGAAAAATAAAAAAGGAGAAAACAACAAAGATCAACTGAAATGTTGAAACAAAGATCAGACCGAAGCAGCCAATCAGATGCGTTGTTCTTTCTGGAACGGTAGACATAAATAAAAGTATGTGTGACATAGGAGGGCGACAGTGAAGAGGGAAGTTATTATGATGAGTTGGTATGTTGACAGTAGGGTTCGATTTTGATTCATTCGATATTTATGGAATCCTTTGTACTTCGATTTCTTTCTGTAATTTTTCAACTTGATTGAATCATTATTTTTGTGGTAGCAAACATTAGCTTTGCTCTAGCAAGAGATGTGGGATTTTGATTTGACAAACAACAGAAGAAAGGGAATATTTGAGATAATTCGTATGATAGAATAAGATTTCATTCAGATTTGAGCATTGTTACCTGTAAGGTTCTCTATTGAATCTTTAGAATGATTGAGATAATACAATTTACACAACACATTTTGAAGGACATAAATGAATAGTATTTGATCGCCTAATGATCAACTTCATCAATATTGATAGGCTACTGACGCTTGATTAATTTAGTGAAAAACTGGAAAAGAGTAAAACCATAGAGAAACAAGTACATATCTACATAAGTAGATATCCCATGGCATAGGGCGTTTATGTCGCAACTTTTACTGTTATCTCAAGCCGATAGCCCACGTAGTTCTTTCCCGTGAAGCTTTATGACGCTGGTAGTCTCTCATATTGTGCCGTTCACACACTCTTACCCGGTCAAAACAGTAAAAATCAACAATAATCGACAGTAATTGGCTTGGGATAACAGTAAAAGTTGCGACATAAACGCCCTATACCATGGGATATCTACTTACGCTATTGTTTCTCTATGGTAAAACTCAGTTCAAATAGTGTTAAAAACTGGAAACTTGAACTTTTGTTTTACAATTTATTAATATCAAATGAATTTACATAGGCTGGCCTAGATAGTCAACTGATTGGATGCCTAATTCTAAATGTAAGAGACTTTCTTGATTATACTCGTAAATTGTTTTTTTTTTGTTCTCTGTAGAAATTGTAATCTCTGTCATTGTCAGATTTACCATGAGTGTCCCGAGCTACTGAAAATCCTGTTGAAGGAGGCAACATAGCCTTATAGCCTTTAGCCTGTTAGCCTAATAGCCTGGATAGCCTAATAGCCTTTGAACACATGGGTTCTAGTTCTGGAAAGAGTGTGGATGACCAGGGACTTCGATTGATTCAACGTTTCCCTATTTGAATAAAGTCATCCACGATTCATGATTTAGTCTGACACTAGAATTATTGGAATGTACTAGTGCAAGTCTCTTTTCAGTGTTATTTGAATTTTATTTTCTCCATTGAATTTAATAATCACAACTATTCCAAACGTTTTTATGAGGTACTTCAAAACCCATGTTTGAAAACATAAGGACAATAGCAACACAACGTTTTTCTGTTCTGATTTGTGTCACTCTCCAATAAAACTCCAACACAAGATAGGCTAACAAAGTTGAGCCAAGAATGTCTCGAACTTCGTTACCATTCCATTGAAACGAAAAAATGAACACATACGTTTTGAAAGGTTGTAAGCGGTGGATAATAGTGTGAAATACTTTACAGAACTGCTTGCTGTCCGAGAGACTAAGGTGAAAAATATTACATTTTTCTGTGGCCTACACGGCACGGCACGGCACAGCACAACTCACACTCTTTCGTATTTGTGTGTGTGATTTATAAATCACTACGGGGTGCTTTCAAAAGATAGTCAGATACGTTCTCTGCTACTACTTGCATTTTTCTCATCTTTTCTATATTCTGCATTCTCTTTCTTCTATTTTCACCATTGTATCCTTCTTTTCATCATTCTTCTTTATCCAATAATTAATTAATTCATCTCTTTCCACTCTCTTCTTCGTTCCTCTTTTTTTCTCTCTTCTCCACTGTTCTCACCAAATCTCCCATTCCACCTTTTTACTTCTTCTCTCCATCCTGTTTTACTTCTTTATTCTGCATTGAACCATTATCCTAAATATAATAATCAATTACTTCTTTCTTCCATGCCTTCTTGTTCTTTTTTTCTCTTTCCTCGCTTCCTTCTTCTCTAAGGTTTCTTTATCATCTATTTCATCTCTCCTCTTTATTTCTAATGCCTCCTTACTCTTTCATCCTCCTTGCTTACTTCTTCATCTTCCTTTCCTTCGTCTTCTTGCTTCTTGTTATTGCTTCTTCTTCCTCTTCTTCTTCTTCTTCTTCTTCTTCTTCTCTTCTTCTTCTTCTTTTTTCTTTTTCTTCTCCTTCTTCTTCTCCTTCTCGTTCTCCTTCTTCTTCTCCTTCTCCTTCTCCTTCTCCTTCTCCTTCTCCTTCACCTTCTCCTTCTCCTTCTCCTTCTTCTTCTCCTTCTCCTTCTCCTTCTCCTTCTCCTTCACCTTCTCCTTCTCCTACTCCTTCTCTACTCCTTCTCCTTCACCTTCTCCTTCTCCTACTCCTTCTCCTTCTCCTTCTCCTTCACCTCCTCCTTCTCCTTCTCCTTCTCTTCTCCTTCTCCTTCTTCTTCTCCTTCTTCTTCTTCATTCATCCTACTTAATCCAATCATTGAATTTAATATTTTCTCAGTTTTTTCTTGCTCTTTTCATCTCCTCTATCCTCTTTTCCCTGTTACTGCCTTCTCCTACTCTTCATTTTCGTTCTCATTTCGTCCTTGTGTATGTGGAATGAAACGCATCACAAATAACCATTCGGTGTGGAATACTATGTTTCAAAACGCCTCCCATTGAATATGTGACAGACGCGAGACACAAGCGACAGTCACAACGATAATTATACAAAAGACTTGAAATTTACTACTAGACATTTTATTTACTCCTCACGGCCGCCCCAACACCCAACAGCGACAGACTGACACAGACAGCAACGTGTTGAACTTACAATGCCACGCTTCGAACGCCTCCTCTTGTTCAACTCTTTTCTGAACGTAATTTTTCAAATTGATATTCAGGTAGAAGAGGACAGTAGATTGGGTAGTAGAAGTTTGAAAGAGAGAGATAATTTTTCAGATTGGTATCCAGGTAGAAAGAGACAGTAGATAAGTTAGTGTGAGAGTGAGGGAGAGAGATAAACAGTGCTAAGGAATGTTTGGGAAGAGTGTAACGAAAAATGACGTTTGTCATTTGTTCGAAAATAATGTGGAGCTGTGAAGGTGTTGAAAAAAGATAAAAAATGGAGGAAAAAGGAGAGTTGGTAATGAAAAAGTAGATGTAGAATTTGAAAGAAAGAAGTGGAGACAAATGGATGTGGAACTGTGAAAGATTTCAAAAAGTGAGAGAAGGAAGATAATGTGAGGTGATGATAAAGAGGTGAGTTTAGAAGAACAATGAAGAATGAAGTGGAGAAAAAATTTCTGTTATGATGAAAAAGAGATGTCGGGAAAGGTGGACAAGTATCAGTAATGGCGATTGGAAGAGTATAATAATTAATTATGGATATTGTGAGGAGGAGCAAAAAAGTGAAAATTAAGAGGTGATAGAAGATGTGAACAATGATAAATGATGAGGAGGAAAGGGATAAGGATATGCAAGATGATGAAGGCAATTAATTGTAGAATATATTTGGTGCATGATCAATATCTAGCTTGGTTTTGATTGATATTTCTACTGAAAGAGAAAAACATAGTGATCACGACTTGGAAAAGAAGAAAGATGGAAAGAAATCACAGAAAGTGGCAGCAGGAGAATCGAAAGAATATGAGATATGAGGTGAGAGATGCACATGAGAAAAGGAGATAATGCTGTGGAGAGGGAAGTGCATAGGAAGAATGGAAAAGTGCTAAAGAAAATACTTTTCTCTTTCAAAAAATCGGTGTGGGACAAGATGAACATGATGAGAATTAATTTTAAGCAAACTATTGTGTATCTTTCTATTAAAAGTTAAGCCAGTTACACACTTACAGTTACATATAGATTTTTGTTCGTACGATATTTTGCCGTCTTTATGAATATTCTATAAGATTAAACGAAACTTGACAAACATAATCTGTTTGATCTAATAGAATTTATAAGGACGGCAAAATATCGCACGAGCAAAAATCTATGTTTATGTAGCTAGCATAAGTATTATTCGAAGTTTTGCTTCATTCTATGCTGTAGGCTATAATCTAAATTCTTATCTAGCGGATTCATATAAAGACAGTTCTATTACTAACTGTCATGTGTAGTATATTACTCCTCTTCGAAAAGGAGTTGTTAGTACTTGTTCAAAATTTTATAGTTAGAATCAAAAGTTTTGCTTCATTTTAATATGACTTAAGTCTATTGTTTATAAACTGTTTCTATCACTTTTTGAGGAAAATCAAAGCTTTCTCAGAATGAATTCAAGCCCAATTCCAAATACGAGATCATGTTTTTTTGCTCTCAACAGAAAAAGCTTGTTTCACTCCTTTCTGAAATAATTCAAAGATTGAGTGCTTTCGAACTCCAAAAATCACTTTTCTCCAATCTCATCAACTGGTTCCCTTGTCAAACAGCTGAAAAACCAATAATTCTACAAAAACATCCCAAGTAATTGACACTAACGATAATCGTTTTCTCTGGAAACTACAACAGGTTATTCTAAAACGATCATGACTTGAAGAGCCGACGTTTTTGTGAATGAGAAGTGTTTCTCACAGATAGTTACCAGCTTTCCTCAGTTGTAATTCTTAGAGCTTGGTTTGTCGCAGACAAGAGATTGTACAAGATGTACTTCAGGATGTGGTTGTTCACTTTTCCATTCACAAAAAGGCAACGCAAACCGCATACATTCCTGTTTTCTAAGCCAAGTCATGTATTCCTTCATGGTTCGTCTAGTATTTCAGTACTCTTTCACCATTCCTTTTTTTCTCCGTACAACTCCCTTCTTCTCCTTGTCTATCATTTTCTCCTTCTTCTTTTCTTTATTGTCTCCCTTCTTCTCACCTCTTCTCATGCTTAATCTCAAATCTTTGTGTATTATTTATTTATTTCTTACATATTCATTTTGTTGGTAAATAGTAGTGAAGACTGATTTGGGCGTAATGCCTGTAGTCTTCCTTGACATTGTAAATAAATAAATAAATAAATTATGTAAGACCGACACTAACACTGATTGGATCACATTTAATATGAATTTTATTGATGGAGACAACAATGTATTCATGTAGACGTTCTCCCTTTCCACATTCCTCCCATTTCTCTGCCTCCTCATCCTCATATAGTATCACTCATTTACACCTTTTCATTTCCACTTTCTCCTCTCCACCATCAGACACTCCTTATTTGGAGATGATTCAGATGCTTCTCTTCTTCAATTGTACCTCAATGATCAAAGATAATAGGAGCATGATACTAACTCGAATTATTATTTTATTAGGTTGTACTACTATCATGTAGCTTACAATGTCTGTTTGTTTGAAATATCAGCAAATTCCTATTGTTTGTGAAGCTGCTCCCTCTCAATGTGACAGGTTATCTTAATATATTATTGAAAATCGAATCAAAAATATCAATCAACGATATTATATTAACGACTGCTTATAAGAACGGTAGTACTAAGGACCTGTCTCCACCTATTCAATTCAATTAATCATAGAAGTAAAAATTACATCATGAGAAAACCCTTAGTTAAAAACTCTAGTCATATGCCTCGGACAGTGAATCAGATAATCGGGATCAGAACCTTCTCTAACTAATCGAGTCAGAGAATCTAGTATTAACAGTTGAACAATACCACATATAAAAAGTCAGTTGCAAATTAATATTTTATATGAAGACTAGGGACATTATGTTATTGAAAATCAATCAAGAGATTGAGAATTTGAAGCCATCACTAGAGAGCTTTCATTTTCAATTTTTCCACAATACTTCCATGAATTTCCTTGAAAATATACAATTTGTTCAGGTTGTTATGTCCAAATGTTAAGGAGGTCTCCCTCCTACTCAAAGATACCTGGACACTCCAATTTGAATCCAACATCAAAACATGAAATCTCTTCACGACGGTTTATTGTTCTGAAAGCTGGACTCGAGTCGGCCGCAACCGAAGCATTGTATATTTTTTCGTCATTGTTTCCAACTTTTTTCTCTCTCTTCTTTCTCTCGTTGACCGCCATATTCGAAGTCGATTCAAGAGTTCGGTCTCGGGTCTCGGTGGAGTCCACAAATGTCGCGCTGAACAATCGAATCTCGCGTTTCTTTTAGTCTTGTTTCAGCGCGCCGCGCCGTGTAGTCCATGAAGATGTGTTTTGTAACCGGCGATGGTAGGAAGGAGAAAAGGCACAACAAGATGTAGAGTGGGGGAACGAGAGAAGAACACGAAGAACAAAAAAATATATAAACACTGGATAAAGGAAGTGGAATATCAAGATGGACTGAAAGAAGATTATGGGGATTGGAGAACGTGAAAAAGAAACAGAAGAGTTCGAAGTTGAAACTTGAAGGAAAACTGGAGAGTTAATCGGAGAAACATGAGAAGAACCAGAAGATTATAACATCATTTTGTAGAATGATGATGAGGGATAAAGATGAAAAGAAACAATAGAAGACTGATAAGGTGCTCGAAGGAATAATCCCAAAGAGAAGAAAATTATCCAAGTAGTTTGAATGGAGAAAAAGAAAGAAAAGAATCATGGTGGAATCATTTGATAGAATGATGGCAGAGATAAAAGTGAAAAGAAGTAGTTGAAGATTGATTGCCTTTACTAATGGCGGAGGTAGGACTCCATGTCCTCTCTACCACACAACCCTTTACATTTCATACAAATGAATACTATGCATAATAAAATCAAGATTATAATGAAAATTGGGAAATGAACTGAAAATCTTAACTTCGAATTGATAACTAATACAAAATAAATTTGAAAAGTGAGAAGGTGTACGAAGGAATGAGAGGAAAATTCTTCGTGAAGGATTCGTAATGCGAAAAAAGGAGTAAAGGTGGAGAAGAGAGAGAAGAATCATAGTGGGAGAGCAGGAAATATATTGATAATATTAGGGAGTAGAGAAAGTTAACAAGAGTAACAATAACAATAAGAAGGGGAAGATGAAGGAGGAAACCTCAAAGTAGCCTAGGAAAATTGTAAGAGAGCAGTGAAAGTGAAGAATAACTCAGGAGAGTAGGAGGGGAGATGAGTAATTTAATGAATGAGCTCTTCAGATTAGAAACTAATATGAACATTGAGTAGAGAGGCTTCAAATGAATAAAAAATAAAAAAATAAAGTAGAAAATGAATCAAGAAATTAAGAAAAAAGAGGAAGTAAAGGAAAAAATACGAGAGAAAAAAGGATTTGGTGAGCAGTGGAAGGAGGAAGAGGTAAGAGAAGGAAAAGAAACTGAACAAGAAAAAAGCCGAAGTTTTTGAGAAATAAAAACTATGATAACAAAAAAGCAGGAGAGTTGAAGAACAAAATCCAAAAGAGAGGACAACGGAGAAGAAAAATGATAGATAAAGATGAAAGAAAGGATGAAGCGGGAATACTTAGACAAAAGCGCGGCTATTCAATTCAGAACTGGAGGAGTCTGGTAAGAAGTAAACGTATTCTTTGTGGACTCTATAGACCGACCAAGTAGGAATAACTTATTAGTTTACTCAAGAAATAAGACTGAAATAAGATGGATATTTTCTGTAGAATCCAGATTATCAACTATAGTGAGGTCCACGTTATAATGGCAGTGGATAAAGATTGGAGAATAGCGATGCCGATTCTCTGCATCAATTAATTATTTTTCTACATCATTAAAAACATAATTGGCATCGTTGTGGACCTAGAATAGGATAGTACCACCAGCTTTGTCGAATGATAGACAAGGATAGCAAAACCAAAGTTGATCGAATACTGTCATTATAACGTGGACCTCACTTTAGTAATAATATAAGTATTTTTTCAGAATCAGATATTATTTGAAGGTACTTGCCAAAACATCAAACACTGACATAGCAAGGAAAGTGGATAAATTTCACAAATCTATTGAAACAAATTTGAAAAATTCGCAATTGCATTATGGAATCTCCCCTCTATGAAAAAATTGAGATCCAATTTTCACGCAAACAAAGTCGAACATATTATGGTATCAATATAATATGGATGGAAAAAGACGAGAAATGGTTGGCGTTCTCAAATAGTTCAGTGCTCATATACACCAGCATCTCCTTCTTCAATTGAATCCAGAAATTGTTACTTAACCTTTCCTAGGGGAGCTATCAGTACAAATACTTTAGTATCAATGGATCCATTTTCTAGGAGACTGCACCATTAGTAGCTATCGTATTAATCTATTAATAAATAATATTCTTTTCAAGGTTTTCATCCAAACTTGCACTGTTCATATTCGAATAATCTGATCCATAAATTTATCACTCTTAATAAACAATAGTTGGCGAGCTAGTATCAATGTATCAATGAATCCAGTCCTCAGTTCTCAATAGTGCTGAACTCAATTAAACTATCATTTCAAATACTGTAGTGTCAATGAAAATTAATCTTATTGCTAGAAAACAGTACCATTAGTCTACAGATTGAAATTGCTGAGATGCTGCAATTATTATTCAAATGCTAATGAATTAATAATAATTATTAAACGAAAATCCAAAATAGATGCTGTGATTCACCCCGAAGACTTCTGCTACTGCAAATAATATTGACAACCGGGTAAACACCTTAGGTTTTCTCAAAACTTATTTTTTAATAGTAGCGCTCATCGAATTTCCATCTCGCTGTTTACCCTGTTGTCAATATTTGCAGTAGCAGAAGTCTTCGGGGTGAATTACAGCATTTACGTTGGATTTTCGTTTAATAATAATTAGTACCATTAGTAGTTAATGTATTAAACAGTTGTAAAATTGCTCTGGACATTTCTACAGACCACGGAATTCGATGTGCATGATTTTGCTCATACTGCCTGAAGGGGTTTAACATCAATAATCTCTCAATGTTTTCATTGCAACTTGAACTGTTGCCAATCAAATAAACTGAAACATACATTTTTCTTTAATGAACAATACTTTGTGAGATTCAATATTGTTGGATTGAAGTCAAATGTTAGTTCAACTCGTATCAATGAATCGAGTTCTCAGTAACCAGCACCATGATAACTCCTGTACTTCATGAGCGTCCATTGAGAAGATGCATCGGCCTGGGAAACCACGTGAGTCGTCGTCGGCACTCGCTCTTTTGAAGCCGGCAGCTACCTTCCGTCCTCATAAACCAAACAATCGTGCCACTTAACTGCATGTTAAGAAGCACCTGGGCGACCCGACGCTGCTTTCCCGCTCTTTTCGCCTCTTTCCCGCCCTTTTTCTACCTCTTTCCCTCCTCTTTTCAGCCTCCTTTTCTTCGTTTTCTTGTCCTGGAACTGGATGGAGATGCGCTCCTCTGATCCTGCCGATAAGGGAATCGCTTTTCACGTCTGACATCAGGACCAACCACGTTCTCGTCAAACTATATAGATATACTCACCCTAAATACTACAGTTACAAAGTATGTATCTACAGATATACACCACGTGCAACGTGTGACGACTGTCGACGTCTGACTCTTGTCAGTCTTAATGTATAGATATACTGTCCTCGAATTCTTTGGTTATAAAGTATGTAACTACAGATATAAACTAGTATAACGACTCCTGACGACTGATTCCTGGCAGTTAGACTATAATATAGTTATATAAACCTATATTTCTATGGTTAAAAAGTGGATAACTACAGATATACATCAAGCACAACTTGTGACTACTGCCTTCTGCCACTCTAAATATATAGATATATTCTGACCCAGAATTCTATGGTTATAAAGTGGGTAACTACAGATATACATCACTTGCAACTTGTGACAACTACCTTCTGACATACTGAATGTATATAGTTACTCCGACCTAGAATTCTATGGTTATAAAGTATCCAACTACAGATATATATCACCTGTAACGACTGCCGACGACTGATTCCTGTCAATCTGAATATATAGCTATACTGACCTAGAATTCTTGGATATAAAGTGTGTATCTACAGATATACATCATGGGTCATGTCAGTGTACGTTGTGAATGAAGAACGCTGTGTGTGAATGCCACCGTCTGCATCCTAATGTTACATTCATTGTCAGCGACTACTGGGTCTGTCTGATGTTGGCCGGTTTTTATAATAGTTACGCATTTTGAATGTGAGTGGGGTGGGTTCTGGGTTTTGAATGAGAGATCGACGCGGAAACTCTTGTTTTTCGAAATAGGAATAGGTTTCAGTCTGTTCAGAGAGGAAGCTCATATGCTCAGTTAGATGGTTAAATGGTTCTCGATTAGGATACTTGATCATTCAATAAAACATATACTGTGATCTAGAAGAATGTATTTTTGGAACTTTAAAAATAAAAATGAAATTTTTTTCTTCAATTCAATACAAACCCACAATAAATTACATCAATTTACAAAATGAAAATACAACCAAAATACAAAAGCCAAATAAAAATACTAAAAAAAGGCTTCATGGTGCCTGTGATTATGTATGAAGATTATTGAGTTCTCAAAAAGTACTACGTTTAGGCCGGTTGCACATAAATCTGTTGAGGGTTAACTCTGACGTTTTCTGCATTGGAGGAATCGTTCGTCTCACGATAGATTGGTTTTTGTGGCATTTAACAGTCCTTTAATCACCATTATCAGACTAAGCCTAAATCTCTCAAGCTTTCAAACTCATACATATAATGAATTTTTGGATTATCAGATACGTTTATTGTATTGACTATAACTTAATTGAAGGTCAGTGTCCCCATTACTTTGATATTATTAAATATAATTTCATGGTATCATCTTTGATATGATGTAATGGAGATCCTGAAACAAAAGAGATAGTGCTACTCTATGAATATCACTTGAATTTAACCATGTTAAAAAAGAGATTAATCATTTGAGTACCATGTTTTTTTTGTTAAAGTTCATTATTCGGGTTCAATCATCTTCCAGTGGAATTCGAATTTAAGATTTTCAATTCAGATTTTTTGATATTTTGATAATTCAAATTTGATCGATAGTGATAGGGATTGGTCTGTTAAACTTTAGAGGAATCTAGAAGTATACTTGAAATTCAAATACTGGAAGAAATTAAGATTGAAGTGGAATCCTTCATCTCACAGGACAATATCATCTGTTCAATCAATTTTTGAGGTAGATAACCCCAGTTAGCTATCCTCATCGATCTATGATAGAAGAAGATGTAGATCGGTTCTAGGGGTTGATAACCGATCTGCTAGAATGAGCACACATTTTTCTTCAGCAGAAAATTCAAATGCAGATCAATAATATTTCTGAGGCTGGATGATTTCAAGCACATTTTTTACTTCAAACTTTATGACGTCATCACATTTGTCATCTTCCACTCTGGAAGATAATAGCAATTGATCTCCAGATCGTTGACAGGTCGGTGCAAATGTGATGGGGTTGTTGACTGTTACTGTATGGAAAAACATATTATATAAGGTGAAAGAGGGGTCTCACCCACGCCAGGTGATTTTTCAACAGCCTGTCAAAAAGGTCAGTTACACTTATCCACTGTTACTTCACGCTTCAAGTGTTTAAAATTCAATTCGCAAGATTTATGAACGGTATGGACGAGTTGCTATTATTCTTTCATATCTATTGGGTGCTTGTTAGAGCAAGCAAGCGGACTTTGGAAAGTTGAGGATTTAAAACTGACCTCTTCAATGTATGTTACTTCAAGATGGAGTTACTAGAGAGAAATACAGTAATTGAATTCTTCCCCTAGTACGCAAAGCAAAAAAAATTATCTTAATATGGATCGAATTTGTACTTCATTACCGGTTGCATCTGCTGAATCAAGATTTGAAGCAGGACTTCACAATGTCAAAGCAGGATTGAAAAAATGGCTCATAGAGTAGTGCCTTTATAGTTACCAAAACATCTTTGATGTTGAAGTATAAAAATATCTGCTATTGTATAAGTCTTGTGTGTGTACACGTGTTTGAAGACAGTTCTTACAGCTAAATGCTAGTGATTTCTGATTTAATTTTGTATATTTTCAAGATTAGTATATGTCAATAATTATCGATATATTAGTATGATT